>NW_022610939.1:65000-126841 GCF_000309985.2 Brassica rapa
GCATAAGAGACGGGAATTCTCCCCTCTCTTTGGCCTAAAAAAACGTTTAAGAAAGTTGTTAATTAGAATATATATAAAAATATACTAAAAATTTAATATAATTAAATTTTTAATTACCATTTCCAAACGGACACCGGCGTGGGGTTTTTGGCCAGTAGTGTGAAGCATCGGCCCATTCCCGTGCTCATCGACTGTGTTACGGGAGTTAGAGCAAGACTGGGCGATTCTAATGGAATCAGGAAGACGCCAATATCGGATGAGGCCATCCCAGACATCCGTGGTGAGCTCAGCGGGTTTGCCACGCTCATACCCCTTCACGATCCAGTCACCCTTCCAGTTGGAGACCGTGTCCAACAACCGAACTTTCGCCTTCGCGACAAACTTCTTCCTCACCCTCTCAGTGATCCCCAAGGCCCAATTATATTTTTGCTGTTGGAAAAAATAATTTATAATAGTTTTTCAGAAAAAAAAATATATATAAATAATAAAAAAATTTAAAGATATATATTTAATTAATAGAACTTACAGCGTAAATTTTGAACCACGTCTTTCTGACGTAGTGGGGCGTCGTTTTCCAGTTCGGATGTGGCATGGAGAAGTAACCTTTTATCGTGTCGGTTACGTCCGATGCAAGACTTCCGTCAATCCCCCACCTGAAAAATACAAATTTAAAATATAAATTATTTTTTAAAGTTATAAAAGAATTTAAAAAGAATAAAAAAATAATGAAACATACCATAAAGTTCCGTCCGGTCGGTCGGGGTCGATGACTGGTAAACCTTCTCTGCCTGGCAGACGGAGAATGTCCTCTACGGTGTACTGCGAGTAAGGAGCACTCGGAGGCACCATCAAATCGGGATGAATCTCGGCGGGCATCGGAGGTGCCGGCATCGGAGGAGGCACAGGAGGAGGAGCCATCTGGGGAGGCACGTGAGGAACCGATGGTGCACTAGAAGAAGGAGATCCAATGACTCTCTGAGTGTACTGAGTCTCGGGGACAGTCTCCTGACCCGAAGAACCGGGAGCTGAAGAAGACGACGGGTCTAAACGACTACCCGGTTCACCGAACATCTCTCTGTAATGGGCAGTAAGTCTACCTTTTCGAACCTGAGAAAAAAATTTAATTTTTTAAATTTTCGTGAACAATATACTTCCCAACATTATCCACCTAATCAACACTAAATAACATAAGATCCGTAAACATATCTAAATTCCCTATACTAACCACCTAATATATCCTAAACTAATCAAACTAGAGAGGAATTAGAGAGACTTACCATTGCTACGAATTAGGGAGGAAGTGGAGAGGAAGTGGAGAGGAAAGACGGAGCGAGCTCGCTCGGGATATATATAAGATTACTTGTCCTCGTAATTTCCTCGTAAACTTACGAGGAATTACAGAGGCCCGCATTTTCATTTACGACGAAATAGCGACGAAATACAAAGGCCCGTGTTTTCGTTAACGACGTTTTTACGACGAAATGGGTTACGTGGAATTAACGAGTTAACCAGTTACGAGGAATTAGCGAGCCTTTATTTTCTATAAATACCCACAACTTTCCTTCTCAAACCACACACAAACTCACAAAACACACCCTATCTCAAATCACACTCCTCATCAAAATACTTTTCAAATTAGAAATATTTGAAAAAAAAAAGAAGAAAAGAAGATATTAGAATTTATGTGGGTGAGACATAAGTCTCGCCACATATAATTCCAGTATCTTTCTTTTTTTCTTTTTTTCTAGTTTTTATACTATGAGGAAGTAGCTAGTCTCGCTTTTCACCAAATTAGAAATATTTGGAAAAAAAGAAAGAGAAGAAGATATTAGAATTTATGTGGGCGAGACTTAAGTATTATAATTGCTGGAAGTCTTGCCACATGTAAATCTGGTGTCTCTCTTCTTTTCCTTTTTTTTCTAGTTTTTTAGTCTACGAGGTTTTTATGACGATTTCTGTTACGAGGTTTTTACGACGAAATCATCCTACGTGGAATTAAAGAGTGCCTCCTTCGTCATTTACTTTACGTGGTATTTAAGTCAATTTACCTTACGAGGTCTTTACGACGATTCCGTCCTACGTGGAATTAACGGGTTTCGCTTTCTTTATTTTTTTTTACTTTCGTCGTTATTTCCACGTAAGCTAACGAGTTCTTTACGACGATTCTGTCCTACGTGGAATAAACGAGGATTACGTCGTACATTCGACGTCAAATTACGAGGAATTAACGAGCAGTACGTTTAAATCCCTAAAATCCGAAACCCCAAACCCCAAAACCCCATATTCCTTATCTTCTACTTCATATATTCCAAACCCCATCTTTATTTCCATTCCAAACCACAATTCCCACATTTACTTATTTATAAAACAAACTCCCACAATTTCTTATTCATAAAACAAACTCCCACATTACCTTATTCATAAAACAAACTTCACATTACCTTATTCATAAAACAAACTACACAAAATCAAATACATCAATCGGATACATCGACATTCTCGTCATCACTAGAAATATCATCATTTTCATTAAACTCGTCTTCTACAGCTTCGTCTGTGGCATCATCGGTAAGATCTTCGTATTCGTGATTATGCGGATCAATGAGAAGGATGTCATCAATTTCTTGTTCAGGTTCCTCGACTTCATTTATCTGTTCTTTTGCAATGGTGGTTCTTCTCCACTGATGATTCGTCCTCGAGGTGTAACTTTGATCACTGCTAACCAATTTATACCCGAATCTCTCATCCGAGGGTATGGAAGGAAGCTAACTTGGTCTGCTTGTGAAGCTAAGATGAAAGGCTCGAATTTGTTGTACCGACGTCCACCGTTGACATCAACTACACCAAATTTGTTAGACCGAACACCTCTGTTGACGACGGGGTCAACCATTCACATTTGAAGATGACGCATTTCAGCTTCAGTATCCCTGGAAATTCGACTTCAATAATCTCCGTCAAGATCCCGTAGAAATCTGTTTCCCCTTTCACACATATTCCATAGTTACTGGTCGCCCGCTGTCTACCATACTCATATGTGTGAAAAGTGTAGCCTCGTGTGAAATACATCTGTGATGTGGTGACCTTTACAAGTGGAGATTGAATTACTTCGTGTAACCACTTAGGATAATCTGCATCGTCGTCATAATCAACCTGCAAAAATAAAGAGAACATTAAAATACAAATCATGTATGAAAAAATAGTTTGAGTTATAATACCTGATTCCGCAACCACTTAATGAAGTGCTGATCTTTCCTTTTGTTACGTCACTTGTGGATATACCAGGAAATGTTTCTTCGACTTGAGAAACAAATAGGCTGTAAAATTAATCACATTTCATAGGAATGAATCTCTTGCAATTATATAATTAATTATATGTGTTTTGAAGTGTCCATATATGTTACCTTTCAAAATAACGCATCAATGGATCCTCGCAATTGAGTAGAATATAGGTGTGTGCACTATGAGCGTCTTGTTCACTCGACCACCAAACCTCTTTAGACTTCCCACCGAGTCGTCCAATCTGGCTAAAGATGTCTGGAACACCAGCAACTGCATATGTTGGCGCAACTCCACCATCATCATATCTTCTTGGAGCTCTTCTACGGGTACGTACTTTTGACGCAAAGTAGTACGATGTGAAGTGAGAAACTTCTTCCGTCAAACTTCCAGCAATTATAGAACCTTCAACTTTGGCGAGGTTCTTTGCTTTTCCCTTCAAATATTTCATGGCTCGCTCATACTGATACATCCATCCGTAATGTACAGGTCCACGAAGCAATGCTTCATATGGGAGGTGGACAGCTAGATGCTCCATGACGTCAAAAAATCCAGGAGGAAATATCTTCTCCAAGTTGCACAATAAGATGGGAATGTTCTCCTGAAGCTGTTCTACAACTTCTTCTTTAAGAGTGCGTGTGCTCAGATCCCTGAAAAATGCTCCAATGCCTTTTATATTCCAAAAACAATTAAACACATTGTTAGTCGTATATTATTTTGCAAACTAGACCGTTATAAAATTATTGTGATATAAAACACTACGAACCTGCAAGTGCTTCATGTACGTTTGTTGGAAGTAGCTCCGCAAATGCAAAGGGCAGTAGTCGTTGCATAAAGACATGACAATCATGACTCTTCATCCCAGAGAACTTTTGACCCTTTTCAACACATCTAGAGAGATTTGAAACATACCCATCGGGGAACTTCACTTCTGATGCCACCCAGTTGAACAACACCGACTTTTTTTCTGAAGACAGTCTGAATATCGGAACGGGAACTTGTCCATTGCTTTTAATATGTAACTCGCTTCTTGAGCAAATATCCGGCAAGTCCAACCTCGATTTTATGTTGTCTTTTGTCTTCCCTGGGACATTCAATATTGTATTCATGATGTTCTCAAAGAAATTCTTCTCTATATGCATCACATCGAGGTTGTGGCGCAGAAGAAGATCCTTCCAATATGGCAACTCCCAAAATATACTCTTCTTGTGCCAGTTGTGATGAACACCGTAAGAATCAGGCATATTACGAGGGACATGCCAATTACCACCCCAACGAACTGTTTCGTTAGCTCCGTAGTAGTCGATTTGTGCTTCAATTTGTTCTCCAGTTAGATATGGTGGAGGAGTGTCTCTCACAACCCTTTTGTGCCTAAACAAATTCTTGTTTCTTCGGTAAGGATGGCCAATGGGAAGAAATCGACGATGACAATCAAACCAACTTGTCTTCCTACCATTCTTCAGTTGAAACGCATCTGTCGTTCCATTACAATATGGACAAGCTAATCTCCCATGTGTAGTCCATCCAGACAACATCCCATATGCAGGAAAGTCACTTATGGTCCACAAAAGCATAGCTCGCATCGTAAAATTCGTCTTCGTTGAACAGTCGTACGTCCTCACCCCTGTTGACCACAAATCCTTCAACTCTTTTATCAGTGGTTGTAGGAAAACATCCAGGGACCTTTTTGGATGGTTCGGACCAGGTATCAATATCGTCAAGAATAGCAACTCCCGTTGCATGCACATCTCCGGTGGCAGGTTGTATGGCGTAAGAAAGACTGGCCACAATGAATATTGTCTCCCTGACATTCCGAACGGACTAAATCCATCTGTGCATAATCCGAGATACACATTCCGGCTATTGCTAGCAAAATCCGGATGTACTTTGTTGCTCGGCATGCCATCTCATCTTTGCAGCAGTCTGCTCTGATTGATACAATCTTTTCAATCTGTCTGTAATTGGTAGGTACCACATCCTTTGGTACGGTACCCTATTACGTCCCCGTCCTTGCGGCTTGAATCGTGGCTTCTTGCAGAATCGACATACTTCTAGCTTCTCATCATCTCCCCAATAGATCATGCAGTTGTCGATGCAGACATCTATCATCTCCGAAGGTAACCCAAGACTATAAACTAATTTCTGAATCTCATAATAAGAATCAGCAGACACATTGTCTTCCGGCAAATACTCTTTAAACAAGTCCGCCCATTCGTTCATGCAACTTTCAGGTAGATTGTGATCAGTTTTAATATTTATCATTCTAGCAGCCAACGACAATTTAGAGAGACCTTCTCTACAACCACTGTAAAGTGGTTGATTCGCCGCGTTTAACATTCCGTAAAACTTTTTTGCATCTATATTAGGTTCTTCATCTTCATCATGAGCTACGAATGCATCAGCTACCATATCATGAACCCTATCATAATCTACCATCTCCTCCTGATCGTAACTATGTTCATTATGCAAATGATGATTAACCGGTTCTTCCTGAAAATTGCTATTACTACTACTAGCTTCATTCTGATCATAATTATAACCTTCCCCATGTTGAAACCAGATATAGTAATTTGGCGTGAAACCTCTATTTATTAAATGCTTCCAAACATTTTCACGGTTTGCTAATTTCGAATTGTTGCATTTCCGACAAGGACAAAACATCTTACCACTTTCTTGGGCGAGCGGTGTTGAATCTGCTTGGTGCATAAATGTCTCCAGCCCCGCAAGGTATTCTTTCGTCACTCTCCCGTTAGCATCTCTATGCATATACATCCAATTCCGCAACTCGTAAATAGTCCCAGAGCCAGCCATTTTTTTTTCTTTCACGTTTTTTGTTGTTGGTGTGTTTAAAATGATGTTCCAACATCCATATTTATAGAAAATTTCGAATCTGGTAGTTGTAATTTTACTATGAAATTTCGACGAAAATTAATTGTATGGCCAAAAAAAAACGTGAGCCACCTACCAAGTTGGTGGATTCAAAATTTCCTCGTTATGTACACGTAAAATATTTCGTCGTAAGGCACTCGCGAAATTTACGTGGCTTTTACGAGGAAAAACTATTTCCTCGTAAAAGCCACGTCAATTTACATCGTCTTTACGACGAATATGTTTTGTCGTTACCTTACGACGAAATAACGATGCTTTTCTTTCTCCACGTACTTTCCTCGCAAAATCAACGTTTTTTACGAGGATTATTTTTCCTCGTTAAACTTCCTCGTTAAAGTTACGTTTTCTTGTAGTGTCTAGTCTGAATTTGTGAAATGACTTGAGAGGTGTAGAATAAGTGGGAGCTCCCGCCCAAGTGAAATACCACTACTTTTAACGTTATTTTACTTACTCCGTGAATCGGAGGCAAGGTACCCAAGACCTGCTTCGGCGGGTCAATCCGGGCGGAGGACATTGTCAGGTGGGGAGTTTGGCTGGGGCGGCACATTTGTTAAAAGATAACGCAGGTGTCCTAAGATGAGCTCAACGAGAACATAAATCTCGTGTGGAACAAAAGGGTAAAAGCTCGTTTGATTCTGATTTTCAGTACGAATACGAATCGTGAAAGCGTGGCCTGCAAGACCCGATCTCGGCCGACTAGGCCGCGGTCGATGCCTCACGTCGCTCGGTCCATACACTGACCGAACCTCTAAATTTTTTGCCCTTTATCTATATTATTGCCCATAGGCGAGGGCTAACTTAGATTTTAGCTTAAGACTATCTTAGTCAATCCATAGCTTAGATCAATACAGCACATATGCAGCGGAAAAATTTCTTCATCCATTGGTCTATAACCAATCTAATACTCGTCCGGTCGAATCACCTCAGCTAATGGTTAGTACTCTCAATACCAGCTAGCTCAAAGGTTGATCCTATACCCGAATCAAGTCATACGAATCTGAGGTTCCATTCCCCTAGAACTAAGCAAAGCTACTAGATCATACCTTAGCCACATCCACGGCGCTTGTTAGCTCATCGCCCCAGCTGCTCTAGCTGAATGAACTCGTAAACCAGATGATCGAGCTGTCACACGCGAACTGAGCTAAGTCCAAGCTATGGCCAGCTGCCATATACTGCATCCAGCTTCTTTACACATAAAACAACTCCCCTAGGTACTGAGTCATTCAGCCAACCATCCCCACTGACTAAAGTAACCCTTGAGAAGTCTTCAAACAGCTAAGGACATGCATTTGGCCCTTCCCGGCTCATGCTTCATTCAACATCCTTTAGCTTATTAGCTTATGAAACCAAGTCCATCTCATGGACTAACAATGCCCATCAGATCCTAAGTCAATCAACCAACCACCCCACATGACCCAGAACTGATGAGTCTTCACACATACCTAACCGACCATGGAACCATGTCCCAACGAAGCCGATCACTATTGCTCTTACAACTGGTGCATCCTTTGATCAGTCAGATCCGACACCTTGACCCATCATCTATGGATTAGGTCGTCCATCCTTACCCATGATCAGATCACACACGGCCTTCCTTGAATAATAACACCCAAGCTCAGTACTTATGGTCCACGCCACCAAGTACTAGCTAGACTCTTCTTTATGGCTCTTAGCCAATGCTTTGCACATAGCCTACCAACCCAAGGTTGATAACTAACATTCCTTATGATCAATAATAATAAGTGAAAAACATTTCCCAATACACAATACACAAGCATATGATTCGATAACCTAACACAAAGATCTATCATTGCATGGCTGGTTCCATAACTAATCGATCAATTTCTCACTGAACCCAAATCTGGCCGATTTCAAATGTGATCCAAAAACTTAATAAAATTCATGGAAATTCATGATAATTCCCAACTAAGAGAATGCCATAATCAGAATTTGCAGAATCGGTCTCGATCCTAGAGATCTCGACCAAGATCATCCAAATCGGCCCAAAGTGGACATCATCAAATCAATTCCTAAAAACTGATTAAGATTCATGAAAACTAATGAAAATTCATAACTAAGAGATTACCATAATCAGATTCCAAAGAACCGATCCAGAACATAACATATATATCTCGATCAAGAAAAGCCCGGCTAAGGCCATGGACATCATTCCTGAACCGGCCAATGTCATGGCTCAGTGCCATCAAGTCTGATCCAACAGACTACACCATGCAAACCTAGTTTACATCAAAATTTATAGTCTTCAAGGGGCGTGCCATACTTGGCCCTAACCGCACCACAAGAGACAGAACCATAACTTGAAAGTAATTATAAAATCGGTTACCTTATACATGATATGATTAGATCATGTGCCTCCTCTTATTGTGTTCGGCTATGCTCCTCCAGTGCATGCCTCTATCAATCCTTATCACATACTTCCAGTATTGATAAGATCCAATCAAGGGTCACACCCATCATCCCTTCCATGGAACTCCCATGAAACTACTTTTTACACTGCATCCACCTTCAAGGCTATCTTGGCCACTAAGAGTGGAGTCCGGCTTCCTCCCTTCTCCGCTAACCATTTGCCTGTGTCCCCAGGATGTAGAAGAAGCCTAGGACGTGATCATCCATGATCATACACCATCACAGGGTCGTGCATCACTTCCCCCTTCAATGGCCATGGAACTGCTTTTCTACACACATCTGCCTTCAAGGCTGCCTCAACCATTGGAAGTAGGTTCCGGCCTCCTATATTTTCTCCAGTATATTTGCGTGTGATGTATGAATATAGAGGAAACCCTGACGTGTCAAACAATAATCAAAACTCACCAGAGGGTCGTTCTCAACTCCCCTCTTGATTGCCCTCCAAAACTGCCTCTTTGATGCCTTTGAATGCCTCTTGGTATTGGATTGTTGAATCCGACCATCTCTCTGTTTTTCTCTGGTTTTCTTTGTGTTTCAGGATGTAGGAGAAATGCCCTCCTTATATAGGAGAAGGGGCAGTTATCTTTCCAAAGGTTGCACCTTTTCGGTATCATTTCTGGCCATTGATTTAATCAATGGTCCAGATCACACCCTTTCGCCTCTGGCAGTTACCAGACGTCCTGGAACTGTCAAACCACTCCTGGACATGTCAAAAACAAGCCCACACGGATTACCCAAGCTCCTGGCTCAATCCCAAGAGCCAAGCAGCCCATCGGCACACACGGGTCGCCCACATGGCCTGCCTACTGTCCAGACCCGGCCCAACTGCCCATGACTTGAACACTCAGTCCAGCTGAGTTGAGCTGACCCCCAGCTGACCCAGCTGAGTGAGCTAGACCATCCAGCTCAGGGAGCTGACCTACACTTCAGTGAGCTACATCGAGCTGCACTACACTTCACCTAGCTGGTCGAGCTTGCCTACTGCATCGCCCAGCTGTTATACACTGTTTCCAGCTTGCTTCCTTTATCTTCTTCAATCCTTCTAAGTCCCTTGGTCTATTTTCAGACCTAGACTTAGTTTTCTCAAGATCCATTCTGATCACTCACTTCATCGAGCTTCACCCGGATCTCTTCCAGCTACCAGCTCGCTTGTCCAGCTCCTTTGAGCTTGTCTCCACCTTGCCTTGGCTAAGTCTCAGCTATATGTTGCCCTTAACAATTCTAATGGACCATGATACGCTTGTCATTAGGTCATGTGACCTGACTGGTCCGTCTCCTCGCACCAAGGTCTGTCCGAACGATCCTATCCAGGATCGGGGACATGACATGGCCTGTCGATCCTTTAGACCTTCGGAATTTGAAGCTAGAGGTGTCAGCAAAGCGCTCATAGCAACGTTGCTTTTTGATCCTTCGATGTCGGGTCTTCCTATCATTGTGAAGCAGAATTCACCAAGTGGTTCTTGTCGAGTTCTAGTAGTAGTTAGAAGATTATGAAGAGCATTTCAGATAGATCAGAAGTGTAAAGAATACTGTAAGTGAAATCATTCTTGGAATGGGTGAGTGTGTTTATTTGAGAGTAGCACCCCTGGTCTGAATCATGTTGGTGTGATTGATCGTGCATGTTCTTGTTTGATTATTGCACGGTTAATCAAGTTAACATTGACTAGACTGGAGATGTTACATTCACGTATGGCACATCACCTCACGTTCCAAATTTCATGTTGTTGTTATGGGGGAGAGCCAAATAGAAAAGGTTGAGAAGTGATAGTCTACAGATACAAGATTGTTAGAAAAAGTATGCAGACCGCAGTTGACAAGAGTTGTGCAGAGTAAAGAATTTGGTTATCATGAAAGTGGCTGCTCAGAAAAGAAAGGATCGGTTGGGGGAATCAAGGGATCAACCATGAGATGTTTTGATATGGGCAGATTAAGATAAGGTCAAATCTAATATCCAGAACTCCTTTCAGAGACTGTTCAGTAAAGAGTGTACAGCTACGTTTTTAGAATTCGGGGACGAATTCTTTTGAGGGGGGAAGAATGTAATAACCCTCACGAGCAGATATAATTTTGGTCGAGAACATTCTTTAAGATCTGTTTGAAGATTGATCGATTAGAATTTAAATAAAAATCAACACGGTGAATTAATCTCTCGACGAGCTGTCTTTTGGTCGAAAAAACCATCTCTTGATGGTTCTGGTCTAGTGTTAATTATTATTGTCGATTTTTATTCATGCTAGGCAAGTTTATTCAGAGCAGGACGAGATTCGAATGATGAAAAATATTTAGTCGAAACAGTCCGAAAAATAGCGACAAAACTCTTAAAATTATTTCTGAACAGTCACATGCTTTGCACCTTCTAGCCTACTTGCTTCCTCAGTAATTAGGTCACATGACCTGCACCTACTTGCTTGCCTGCTTGCTCATTAGAAGTCACATGCTGGTCACAAGCTACTTGCTTCAGCTGCTTGTAGCTTTCTTCATGGGAGGGAAGAGTTCAGCTGCTTGTGCTGCTTGGTGTGCTGAAGCATGTCTCCACCTGTCTAGCCTCAGCTTTGCCTTGTGTGGGAGTAAACCCTCATCTGAAGTAACTCCTTATGCTTTAAAACATTTTCTTCTCTCCTCTGGACGTTCATAACCTGCAGCATAACAAGAGAAATTTTCAGAGAGAAAACAATGAGAAAGAAGAGAAAAAGTGAGAAAAATTAGCCACGACCTTAGATGACTTTGTTCCAGAAGGTGAGGTACCCTAAGTAAACCCTAGGTCTTTTCTGTTTTTGTGATGAACCAATTCTGATTTATGCTTTTAAGCTTCAATCTCTTGTCTCAGACATGTCTTGATCAGAATCAGATGTTATTTAGTTAAGCGGTTTTCATGGATCAATTGTCTAACCTTTCTTCGGTTCAGATTTATTTATTTCAGAATAAATCAGTTTGCTGGAATAGAATTATCTCATCTATTATAAACTGATTGGATTTAATCTGAAATGAACTGGTCATGGTCTGGACTACACCTAAGCTGAACTGATTAACCTTGTTGTAAACCGAGCTGTTAGGATCTGATTTAAATATCTTCTTCAGAACCGAACTGTTGGATTGAAGATCATGTTTTGAACTGCTCTGTTTCAGGTCAGTGGTCGAGTAAAGTTGAAGGATAAGACTGGTTCATCAAGTAAAACCGTTTTCTGTCTAGTTGGTTGTGGAGTTTTGCTAGATCGGTCTAGTCACTCCTTGTAGCCGCTCAGTCACTTGGTTTGAATTCAGATATCAAGGAGAGTAGTCGGATCAGTCAGATAAATGTGACTGTTTTGAATCTCAAGTGTGCCGGAAGTGGAGTGTGATTAGCTTGAGCTTGAGTCTAGTCTTGATTAGCCAATCTCAAAGAATCAAAGGTGAGTCTAGATAGATGATTGATGAGTAGTGAATGAATATTTCTTGATTGAATGCACTGATTGTAGATGATTGATAGGCTATGTCTCTTGATCAATATTGAATTGGTGAGGTGTTTACTTAGTGTAAACGCTTATTAAATATTGATGAATGTTCATAGAGGTTTACTCCCGAGACATAGTACTTGTTCTCAAGTATTAATACATATGTATAGTATTAAATATAATTAAGTATGGAAGTATTAATCATGTGAAGTCTTATTATAAACCTGTCTTCCAAAACATTCCCGTATGAATGATGATTACCGTGAATTGGTCCTGCGATATGGAACAAGGTCACGAAGACACGATGATGGGGTCGCATTCTTGAGGCCGTGTAACTGCATGCAACGTTAGATGTTCAATTTTTGAATATCTGATGGCGATGAGGGTGATGCTAACTCGCTAGACTCGTTTAGCCTTTGTGGTTTCTCGGGTCTGGTATATATATATATATATATAAATATGATTATATGAATGATATGAGAGATGGGAATAGGAAGTGAGGTATATGATTAGATTCACAATGATGGAAGGATAGTCCTTATATATAAATATCCAGATATGGAATATATTTCCACTGCATACAAATGGAGTTGATTGCTTGAGATATTATTAATATATGTTGGGGTACGGGACTAGGCTCACTGAGTAAACTAGTTACTCATGACTCATTTGTGATGCAGGTAACCAATAGGCGGGAGACCTTACTCTAGGACGGGAAGGAACATCATTAGCCAGTGGTAGTTTTATTATCCTTGCAAAGTCATTTTGATATATCTTATGTATAAGATTTGTTGACCGAAAACCTCGAGGTTAATTTATAACAAATTTTGTAAGATGCTTTTGATTGATAGATAAAGAATGTTTTTTTTAAGTACGGGTTCCATATGATATTAGTCCTTGTCCGGACGAACTAACTATCGGGTATTGCTTTGTCGGGTTGAAAAGCCTAGAGTTATATCCGATAGGAGCGTTGGTGTTCTTTGCTTGTTGGTCTAAGGCGATCGGAAGTATTCTGAGAACCTCAGATCGACAATCGAGGAACATCGACCGTGCCATTTCCGGTCATCTACGATCGGGGGTGTCGCACACGGACGTCCTCTGTGTACTAAACAGACAGCCCACGTGGGCCAAAATCACCCGAACAGTCCACGGGAAGGTTCAGCGTGCTGAGTCCAAGGACCAACGTGCTGATATGTGTACTGATGGACAGCCACAGACGTCATGTGTGTGGTGACGGACACACACGAACAGCCACGGACGTCCTGTGTGTGCTGACGGACACCCACGGACGTCCTGTGTGTACTGAACAGACAGCCCATGTGGGCCAAAATCACCCGAACAGTCCACGGGAAGGGCCAGCGTGCTGAGTCCAAGGACCAGCGTGCTGATATGTGTACTGATGGACAACCACGAACGTCCTGTGTGTGCTGACGGACACACACGGACACACACGGACATCCACGGACGTCCTGTGTGTGCTGACGGACAGCCACAGACAGCCACGGACGTCCTGTGTGTGCTGGTGGACACCCACGGATGTTCTCTGCGTACTGAACAGACAGCCCACGTGGGCCAAAATCACCCAAACAGTCCACGGGAAGGGTCAGCGTGCTGAGTCCAAGGTTCAACGTGATTATATGTGTACTGATGGACAGCCACGGACGTCATGTGTGTGCTGACGGACACACAGTGTGACACCCCCGATCGTAGATGACCGGAAATGACACGGTCGATGTTCCTCAATTGTCGATCTGAGGTTCTCAGAATACTTCCGATCGCCTTAGACCAACAACCAAAGAACATTAATGCTCCTATCGGATATAACTCTAGGCTTTTCAACCCGACAAAGCAATACCTGATAGTTAGTTCGTCCGGACAAGGACTAATATCATATGGAACCCGTACTTAAAAAAAACATTCTTTATATATATCAATCAAAAGCATCTTACAAAATTGTTATAAATTAACCTCGAGGTTTTCGGTCAATAAATCTTATAAATAAGAAATATAAAAACGCCTTTGCAAGGATAATAAAACTACCGCTGGCTAATGCTGTTCCTTCCCGTCCTAGAGTAAGGTCTCTCGCCTATTGGTTACCTGCATCACAAATGAGTCATGAGTAACTAGTTTACTCAGTGAGCCTAGTCCCGCACCCCAACATATATTAATAATATCTCAAGCAATCAACTTCATTTTTATGCAGTGGAAATATATTCCATATCTGGATATTTATATATAAGGACAATCCTTCCATCGTTGTGAATCTAATAATCTACCTCATTTCCTATTCCCGTCTACCGTATCATTCATATAATCATATTTATTTATATATATATATATATATACCAGACCCGAGAAACCACAAAGGCTAAACGAGTCTAGCGAGTTAGTATCACCATTATCGCCATCAGATATTCAAAAATTGAACATCTAACGCTGCATGCAGGTACACGGCCTCTAGGGTGCGACCCTATCATCGTGTCTTCGTGACCTTGTTCCATATCGCAGGACCAATTCACGGTAATCATCATTCATACGGGAATATTTTGGAAGACAGGTTTATAATAACACTTCACATGATTCATACTTCCATACTTAATTATATTTAATATTATACATATGTATTAGTACATGAGAACAAGTACTAAGGTTTGGAATAAACTTCTATGATTATTCATAAATATTTAATAAGTGTTTACACTAAGTAAACACCTTACCAATTCAATACTGATCAAGAGACAAAGCCTATCAATCATCTACAATCAGTATGTTCAAGATCAGAAACAGACCAAAACGTTTTGGTTACCTAACAAGAACTGAAGCTCAAGCAAAACTGATCTCATCAAACCCATATGTTCTTACCAATAAAATCCGAGGCTAAAGAACTTGGGTGATTCTAAACTCTTGAACACCAAACCTTCAGCTCTTAACCACACCAGAACACACTGATTAAAGTCACAGGATGGTGAGAAAGGGTCGTCCAAGCTCACTTCTGTTCCCTGATTTTTTTCTGAAATTTTCAACTAATTTTTCTTACAGATTTTTCTCTTTTCTTTCTCTCTTTTTCTCTGAATTTTCTCTGGTTTTTCTTGCAGTAACAGGACGTCCAGAGGAGAGAAGAAGATGTTTTATACCATATGGGGTTGCTTCAGCTCAGGGTTTTCTCTTTACACAAAGTGGTAGTTTGGAGAAACATGTGGCAACCAGCTTCAGCACAAGCAGCTCACCTTTCCCTTACAAGAAGAAAGCTGCAAGCAGCTGAAGCAAACAGATTGTGACCAGCATGTGACTTCTAATGAGCAAGCAGGTAAGCAAGTAGGTGCATGTCATGTGACCTAATTACTGAGAAAGCAAGTAGGCTAGAAGGTGCAAGACATGTGACTGTTCAGAAATAATTTTAAGAGTTTTGTCGATATTTTTCGGACTGTTTCGACTAAATAGTTTTCATCATTCGAATCTCGTCCTGCTCTGAATTAACTCGCCTAGCATGGATAAAAATCGAAGATAATAATTAACACTCGACCAGAACCATCAAGAGATGGTTTTTCGACCAAAAGACAGCCCGTCGGGAGATTAATTCACCATTTCGAATTTTATTTAAATTATGATCGATCAATCTTCAAACAGATCTTAAAGAATTTTCTCGACCAAAATTCTATCTGCTCGTGAGGTTTATTACATTCTTCCCCCCTTAAAAGAATTCGTCCCCGAATTCTAAAAACGTAGTTGTACACTCTTTACTGAACAGTCTCTGAAAGGAGTTCTGGATATTAAATCTGACCTTATCTTAATCTGCCCATATCAAAACAACTCATGGTCGATCCCTTGATTCCCCCAACCGATCCTTTCTTTTCTGAGCAGCCACTTTCAAGATAACCAAATTCTTTACTCTGCACAATTCTTTTCAACTGCGGTCTGCATACTTTTTCTAACAATCTTGTATCTGTAGACTATTACTTCTCAACCTTTTCTATCTGGCTCTCCCCCATAACAACAACATGAAATTTGGAACGTGAGGTGATGTGCCATACGTGAATGTAATATCTCCAGTCTAGTCAATGTTAACTTGATTAACCGTGCAACAATCAAACAAGAACATGCACGATCAATCACGCCAACATGATTCAGACCAGGGGTGCTACTCTCAAATAAACACACTCACCCATTCCAAGAATGATTTTACTTACAGTATTCTTTACACTTTGATCTATCTGAAATGCTCTTTAAAATCTTCTAACTACTACTAGAACTCGACAAGAACCACTTGGTGAAATCCCTAGGCTATTGCAGTGAATTCATGTTCAACAAGAGTACTGAACATGTTACTTTTTTTAGATGTCGACCATCCTTTCAGTCCCTTAAACACATCTTCATCTTCCCTGATTATCAAACTGTCTTCTACTCTGCTCCTTTTCATCTTCTACTTTTTAAACGATCAAGTTACTAGGGTACACTTCTTCACCTTTTCCCAAAAGTTCTTCAACATACCAGACTGATTTGAATGATACTTGAACACTTAGTAATATACCATTGTAGGCCAACAATAACTGGTCCTCTTCAATAGACTTATTTCCTTAATATCCTAATTGAGCTCGGCAACTAAATAGCCAATCTCATTCTAGATAGAAACATACCGCTCTAACGGAAGTACTATGGAATGGGGAAGGCATACCATAACTTTAACTGGCAGCCCGTACTTCCAAATAAGAACGGTAGACTTGAATTCACAAAAGTGAATCCTCTCTAATACTATGACATCGCTCAGGAACTACAACCATGTGTTGTTCCCGAATCAAACACAATATGGGCAGAGAATTCCATCCATAGGCAAGGTCTCTTACGACACCTTGATCACATATCACATAAGTTTTTTTTTTATTTCAATCATTTCATAAAATTTTTAAAATGCACACAACACACAATGGGATAAAAAGCAAACCTGTGATTGGACCTTTCAGGGGTTTGGACGGTCCAGTCAACTATAAAGTGTAGGCTCTACCCAAATAGCCTAACACTTGGTTATGGACAGTAAGGAAAAGCGAACAAGTTCAACAAGTCTTATATTAGGTATAGGTAACCTAGATCGGGTAAATTCATGAGGAAGGGTAACCTAAAATCCTAACTCTTCACAAGAACCACCAAAGCGCGAGTGATGCAAACGTTCCAGGATTTCCAAAACTTTGACAATTCCGACCATTCTGTCCTTGCTAGTCACAACCATAACGGCTCAAGGTCCTCGATCTTGATCTGATGAAATGTACACCCAAAATCATCCCCAACGACTTACTTAATTCACTTCTTGAAACTGACCTTTGATCTGCAGCGGTTGGAAAATAAACGGTCTACATGACTTGGTTAACTTCTTCAGAAATAATAGCTTATTTAACATTCACGTCATACTCTAACATCTCCTCGAAGCTTTGAAACTCCATAGTCTTTTATCTACTCCAAAATTCGTGGCTAAGTTCCCAAAGATTTTCCGTATAATCTATGGCTTATTCTCCAAACCATAAAAAATGAATGAAATTTACTCGACCACATATCTCGATGCTGAAATTGTTGTATATGATTAACTCGACCTGAACCTTCTGGCGGAAACATCCCAATGTACCAACTCCGTAAACTGAATCTTCAATCGGTCCTGTATCTTGTGTAGAAAATTCTACTTCTTAAACTCTTGAGATCTGTCCAACTCGATCTCACCTCTCTGAAGTAATTCTTTCAAAAGAACGGCAGGAAGGCATGAGGTTACTGACTCCTAACAGGACGGTAGTGAACCTCACCATGAGGGTGGAAAACTCGAGCATGATGATAGCAACATCGATAAGTACGGTCCACCCGTTCAAGCTTGTCTTGGTGCTTCTGCTATGAAAGATCAGGTTAGGTATCTACCCATGACTATCTATTCTAAAATGAAGGAGCAAGCCAGCATATCCTAGTTATCCTTGCGACTCATTTTGACTCGAAAAACATTTGAAACAAGTCCAATTCTAGCATCGTATAACCATGCTCTAATACCACCTTTGTGACACCCCCGATCGTAGATGACCAGAAATGACACGGTAGATGTTCCTCAATTGTCGATCTGAGGTTCTCAGAATACTTCCGATCGCCTTAGACCAACAACCAAAGAACACCAACGCTCCTATCGGATATAACTCTAGGCTTTTCAACCCGACAAAGCAATACCCGATAGTTAGTTCGTCCGGACAAGGACTAATATCATATGGAACCTGTACTTAAAAAAAAACATTCTTTATATATCAATCAAAAGCTTCTTACAAAATTTGTTGTAAATTAACCTCGAGGTTTTCGGTCAATAAATCTTATAAATAAAAAATATCAAAACGCCTTTGCAAGGATAATACTGCTGGCTAATGCTGTTCCTTCCCGTCCTAGAGTAAGGTCTCTCGCCTATTGGTTACCTGCATCACAAATGAGTCATGAGTAACTAGTTTACTCAGTGAGCCTAGTCCCGCACCCCAACATATATTAATAATATCTCAAGAAATCAACTTCATTTGTATGCAGTGGAAATATATTCCATATCTGGATATTTATATATAAGGACTATCCTTCCTTCATTGTGAATCTAATCATATACCTCACTTCCTATTCCCGTCTACCGTATCATTCATATAATAATATTTATATATATATATATACCAGACCCGAGAAACCACAAAAGGCTAAACGAGTCTAGCGATTTAGCATCACCATCATCGCCGTCAGATATTAAAAAATTGAACATCTAACGCTGCATGCAGTTACACAGCCTCCAGGGTGCGACCCCATCATCGTGTCTTCGTGAACAAGGTCAATATTCAGGACCATTTCACGGTAATCATCATTCATACGGGAATATTTTGGAAGACATGTTTATAATAAGACTTCACATGATTAATACTTCCATACTTAATTATATTTAATACTATACATATGTATTAGTACTTGAGAACAAGTACTAAGGTTTGGAATAAACCTCTATGATCATTCTTAAGTATTTAATAACTGTTTACACTAAGTAAACATCTTACCAATTCAATATTGATCAAGAGACAAAGCCTATCAATCATCTACAATCAGTACGTTCAAGATCAGAAAAAGACCAAAACGTTTTGGTTACCTAACAAGAACTGAAGCTCAAGCAAAACTGATCTCATCAAACCCATATGTTCTTACCAATAAAATCCAAGGCTAAAGAACTTGGGTGATTATAAACTCTTGAACACCAAACCTTCAGCTCTTAACCACACCAGAACACACTGATTAAAGTCACAGGATGGTGAGAAAGGGTCGTCCAAGCTCACTTCTCTTCCCTGATTTTTTTCTGAATTTTTCAACTAATTTTTCTCACAGATTTTTCTCTTTTCTTTCTCTCTTTCTCTCTGAATTTTCTCTGGTTTTTCTTGCAGTAACAGGACGTCCAGAGGAGAGAAGAAGATGTTTTATACCATATGGGGTTGCTTCAGCTCAGGGTTTTCTCTTTACACAAAGTGTTAGTTTGGAGAAACATGTGGCAACCAGCTTCAGCACAAGCAGCTCACCTTTCCTTTACAAGAAGAAAGCTGCAAGCAGCTGAAGCAAACAGATTGTGACCAGCATGTGACTTCTAATGAGCAAGAAGGTAAGCAAGTAGGTGCATGTCATGTGACCTAATTACTGAGAAAGCAAGTAGGCTAGAAGGTGCAAGACATGTGGCTGTTCAGAAATAATTTTAAGAGTTTTGTCAATATTTTTCGGACTGTTTCGACTAAATAGTTTTCATCATTCGAATCTCGTCCTGCTCTGAATAAACTCGCCTGGCATGGATAAAAATTGAAAATAATAATTAACACTCGACCAGAACCATCAAGAGATGGTTTTTTGACCAAAACACATCCCGTCGAGAGATTAATTCACCATGTCGATTTTTATTTAAATTCTGATCGATCAATCTTCAACCAGATCTTAAAGAATTTTCTCGACCAAAATTCTATCTGCTTGTGAGGGTTATTACACACAGGGACACACACAGACGTCCTGTGTGTGCTGACGGACACACACGGACGTCCTGTGTGTGCTGACGAACAGCCACAACAGCCACGGACGTCCTGTGTGTGCTGGCGGACACCCACGGACACACACGGACATACACGGACAGTCACAGACGTCCTGTGTGTGCTGACGGAGAGCCACAGACAGCCACAGACGTCATGTGTTTGCTGGCGGACACCCACGGACGTCCTGTGTGTACTGAACAGACCGCCCACGTGGGCCAAAATCACCCAAACAGTCTACGGGAAGGGCCAGCGTGCAGAGTCCAAGGACCAACGTGCTGATATGGGTACAGATGGACAGCCACGACGTCCTGTGTGTGCTGACGGACACACACGGACACACACGAAACGGACGTCCTGTGTGTGCTGGCGGACACCCACGGACGTCCTGTGTATGCTGACGGACAGCCACGGACGTCGTTTGCGTACAGAACAGACAGCCCACGTGGGCCAAAATCACCCGAACAGTCCACGGGAAGGGTCAGCGTGCTGAGTCCAAGGACCAACGTGCTAATATGTGTACTGATGGACAGCCACGGACGTCATGTGTGTGCTGACGGAGACACACGGACAGCCACGGACGTCCTGTGTGTGCTGGCGGACACCCACAGACGTCATGTGTGTACTGAACAGAGAGCCCACATGGGCAAAAATCATCCGAACAGTCCACGGGAAGGGTCAGCGTGCTGAGTTCAAGGACCAACGTGCTGATATGTGTACTGAT
The DNA here is from genome assembly GCF_000309985.2 of Brassica rapa. NCBI lineage: Eukaryota > Viridiplantae > Streptophyta > Magnoliopsida > Brassicales > Brassicaceae > Brassica > Brassica rapa. The sequence continues at coordinate 85,787 of NW_022610939.1, forward strand.
GGACAGCCACAGACGTCCTGGGTGCTGACGAACACACACGGACAGCCACGGACGTCCTGTGTTTGCTGACGGACAGCCACGGACGTCCGGTGTCTGCTGACGGACAGCCACGGACGTCCTGTGTGTGCTGGCGGACACCCACGGACGTCCTGTGTGTACTGGCAGACACCCACGGACGTCCTGTGCGTACTGAACAGACAGCACACGTGGTCCAAAATCACCCGAATAGTCCACGGGAAGGGTCAGCGTGCTGAGTCCAAGGACCAACTGCTGATATGTGTACTGATGGACAGCCACGGACGTGGTGTGTGTGCTGACGGACACACACGCACACACACAGACAGCCACGGACGTCTTGTGCCTGCTAACGGACACACACGGATGTCCTGTGTGTGTGCTGGCGGACACCCACAGACGTCCTGTGTGTACTGAACAGACAGCCCACGTGGGCCAAAATCACCCCAACAGTCCACGGGAAGGGCCAGAGTGCTGCGTACTGATGGATAGCCACAGACGTCCTGTGTGTGCTGATGGTCACAGATGGACACACACGGACAGCCACGGACGTCCTGTGTATGCTGACGAACAGCCACGGACGTCCTATGTGTGCTGACAAACAGCCACGGACGTCCTGTGTGTGCTGGCGGACACCCACGGACGTCCGGTGTGTACTGAACAGACAGCCCACATGGGCCAAAATCCCCCAAACAGTCCACGGGAAGGGCCAGCGTGCTGAGTCCAAGGACCAGCATGCTGATATGTGTACTGATGGACCGGCACAGACGTCCTGTGTGTACTGACGGACACACACGGACACACACGGACAGCCACGGACGTCCTGTGTGTGCTGGCGGACACACATGGACAGCCACGGACGTCCTGTGTGTGCTGGCGGACACCCACGGACGTCCTGTGTGTACTGAACAGACAGCCCACGTGGGCCAAAATCACCCGAACAGTCCATGGGAAGGTTCAGCGTGCTGAGTCCAAGGACCAACGTGCTGATATGTGTACTGATGGACAGCCACGGACGTCCTGTGTAGTGCTGACGGACACACACGGAGACACACAGACAGCCACAGACGTCCTGTGTGTGCTGGCGGACACCCACAGACGTCCTGTGTGTACTGAACAGAGAGCCCACGTGGGCCAAAATCATCCGAACAGTCCACGGGAAGGGTCAGTGCAATAACCCTCATTAGCCAATAAATTCTTGGTCGAGAAAAATCCCGCTCGACCAGTTTTTAGTTGGTTTAACAAGGATTAATAAAAATAAAAATCAACCCGGTAGATTAATTTCTCGAAGGGACTGTCTTGTGGTTGAAAGACCTTCACTTGATAGTTTGGTCGAGTCTTAAATATTTTGGTCGAATTTTTTTTAAGCTGGAAGAGAATTTCCGAGAACAAGACGAGAGCCAAAGACAAGGAATATTTGGTTGAAAAATTATTGAAAATTATCAACCAACTGCTACAAGTAATTTTGGACCAGACTCATGTTTTCCACCTGCCTGCTTGCCTAGCTTCTTCAGTAACTGGCACATGACAATCACAAACTGCCTGCTTGCCTTGTTTCTTAGATTGTCATGTGAGAAGCACATGAAAGGGCTGGAGTTTCTTCAGGTTAAGGAATGGACAGCAGCTTGTGCTGAGAGTGCTGAAGCAGCTGGCCAGCTGGCCAGCTGTCCCCACTCAGCTTAGCTTTGTCCTGAGTGAAACCCTCTCCTGAAGCAAGCTCACCTCATATTTAACCCCACTCCAGCTGCTTCCCACGTTCAGAACCCTGCAGAAAAACCTAGAGAATTTCAGAGAGAAAGAAAGAAAGAAGAACAGAAAAATCAGTGAGAAAAATCAAGAAAATAAATCAAGAAAAAAATTGGTGGTGACCGAATCTTCAACCTTAGCTCAGTTTGTTACCTTGAGAAAGATCAGAAGGTGAGTTTAAATAAAACCCTAGACCTAGTTGAGTTCAGATCATGATCAGACCTTGATCTTTCTCTTTGATCAGTCCAGCCACGAGCTTACCTTGGAGAAGAGGATCAGCTGAGGCCATCTAGTCCTTTGGTTCATCTTGGTAAGCTTTGGTCTCTTACCTCAGTCATGTCTTGATCAGAGCTAGTTGATGTTTACATAAGAACTTGGTCGGATCAGTTCTCTAAGTGGTGATATAGTTCACATTTTGAGATATTTCGGTTTGAATCAACCTCTTAGAACCACCAGCTATGATGTTCTGATCTGGTTGATTAAACCAATTTGAACTCAGTCTGATCTTGTCCTGAACTTTGGTAGACTGACTAGAACCAAGCTGAACTGGTATAGTTTGAGTGGAACCAAGCTTGAACTGATCTGATCTAAGGTGTTAAAGCATGAACCAAACTGATCTTGTAGTCATTCACTTCTGTTTCAGGTCAGAGGTGGAGTAAGGCCTTAGGTATCCAACCAGTTCCAAGACTAATCTCTTAGGTGAGTCTAGATAGATGTTGAGATTGATTAAGTTAGTAAAGTCTCTCAAGTTTATAAGAGTGGTGTTATGTTTACTTATTGTCAACTATACATAAGAGTAATCAAAATGTTAAGGTAAGGTTAATCCTCATCTTAGTACTTGTGAACAAGTACTAATCTTAACTATGACATAATCATGGTTTAATTAAGGATTGATCTTGGTTTAATTAAGGATTGATCTTGGTTTAATTAAGGATTAATCTTGGTTTAATTAAGGATTAATCTTGGTTTAATTAAGAATTAAACTGAAATTAATTAAAGAGTAATCATGATTAATTAAGTACTAATCTTGGATTAATTAAAAATTAATATGAGATTAACTATGGATTAATCTAGGATTAATTAAGAGTTAATTATGATTAATTAAGAGTTAATTATGATTAATTAAGGATTAATTATGAATTAATTTTGGAATGATTATGGAAGTAAAATCATGTGAACTCTTGTTATATTCACTATCCCTAAAGCCCCCGCATTACCGTGACTTGGTCCTGCGAATGGAACAAGGTCATGATGACACAATGATGGGGTAGCTCCCTGGAGACCGTGTACTGCATGACGATGAAGTGTCGGATTGTTCATACCGGACATTCGACAATGATGGTGATGCTAACTCACTAGTCTCGGTTAGCCTTAGTGGTTTCTCGGGTCTAGTATATATATTGTATTATATGAGTTTAGTACCGGGCGGGTGTTGTGGAAGTGATGTTTAAAATAAGAATTCACAATGATGAATGATATACTAGAGTATAGTACTAGTACTTGCATGATCATGTATATCCATTTGATAATTGTTTGGTTTATTATTGACTGTGTTTTGATTCTAGATTCACTGAGTAAACTAGTTGCCCATGACTCATTTGTGTGTGCAGGTAACCCTTAGGCGGGAGACACTTTACTCTTTTGGACGGAAGGAGCGGCCAACCAGCGGTAGTATTTTGTTGTCCTTGCAACGTACCTTTTGATGTATATTTAGTTAAAATGTTGTTGGGCGATAGGCCGTAGGATAAAATTATAACACTTTCTAAGATGTTTAAAGTAAATAAATAATGTAGAAAAGATGTTCATAAATCACAAGTTCTCATATGATATTAGTCCTTGTCCGGGACGAACTAACTATCGAAGATTGCTTTATTGGGTAGAAAAGCCTAGAGTAATATCCGATAGGAGTGTCTGTGTTCTTTGGTTGTTGGTCTAAGGTGATCGGATTTATTTCGAGAACCTCGGGTCGACCATCAGGGAACATCGACCGTGTCATTTTCGGTTATCTACGATCGGGGGTGTCACAGTCAGCATGCTGAGTCCAAGGACCAACGTGCTGATATGTGTACTGATGGACAGCCACGGACGTCCTGTGTGTGGTGACGGACACACACGGATAGCCACGGATGTCCTGTGTGTGCTGACGGACGCACACGGACGTCCTGTGTGTGCTGACGGACACACAGGGACACACACAGACGTCCTGTGTGTACTGACAGACACACACGGACACACATGGAAGTCCTGTGTGTGCTGACGGACACACACGGACGTCCTGTGTGTACTGACGAACAGCCACGGACAGCCACGGACGTCCTGTGTGTGCTGGCGGACACCCACGGACACACACTGACGTACACGGACAGCCACAGACGTCCTGTGTGTTCTGACGGACAGCCACAGACAGCCACATACGTCATGTGTGTGCTGGCGGACACCCACGGACGTCCTGTGTGTACTGAACAGACAGCCCACGTGGGCCAAAATCACCTAAACAGTCCACGGGAAGGGCTAGCGTGCTGAGTCCAGGGACTAACGTGCTTATATGTGTACATATGGACAGCCACAGATGCCCTTTGTGTGCTGACGAACACATACGGACACACACGGACAGCCACAGACGTCCTGTGTTTGCTGACGGACAGCCACAGACGTCCTGTGTGTGCTGGCGGACACCCACGGACGTCCTGTGTGTACTGGCGGACACCCACAGATGTCCTGTGCGTACTGCACAGACAGCCCACGTGGGCCAAAATGATCCGAACAGTCCACGGGAAGGGTCAAGGTGCTGAGTCCAAGGACCAACGTGCTGATATGTGTACTGATGGACAGCCACAGACGTTCTGTGTGTGCTGACGGACACACACGGACACACACAGACAGCCACGGACGTCCTGTGCGTGCTGACGGACACACACGGACGTCCTGTGTGTGCTGACGGACACCCAAAGACGTCTTGTGTGTACTGAACAGACAGCCCACGTGGGCCAAAATCACTCGAACAGTCCACGGGAAGGGCTAGCGTGCTGTGTCCAAGGACCAGCATGCTGATATGTGTACTGATGGATAGCCACAGACGTCCTGTGTGTGCTGACGGTCACAGACGGACACACACGAATAGCCACGAACGTCCTGTGTGTGCTGACGAACAGCCACGGACATCCTGTGTGTGGTGACAAACAGCCACGGACGTCCTGTATGTGCTGGGGACACCCACAGACGTCTTGTGTGTACTGAACAGACAGCCCACGTGGGCCAAAATCACCCAAACAGTCCACGGGATGGGCCAGCTTGCTGAGTCCAAGGACCAGCGTGCTGATATGTGTACTGATGGACAGCCACGGACGTCCTGTGTGTACTGACAGAAACACACGGATGTCCTGTGTGTGCTGACAGACACCCACGGACAGCCACGGACGTCCTGTGTGTGCTGGCGGACACCCACGGACGTCCTGTGTGTACTGAACAGACAGCCCACGTGGGCCAAAATCACCCGAACAGTCCACGGGAAGGTTCAGCGTGCTGAGTCCAAGGACCAATGTGCTGATATGTGTACTGATGGACAGCCACTGACGTCCTGTGTGGTGACGGACACACACGGACAGCCACGGACATCCTGTGTGTGCTGATGGGCGCACACGGACGTCCTGTGTCAACTGATGGACAACCACGGACGCCTTTGTGTACTGAACAGACTGCCCACGTGGGCCAAAATCACCCGAATAGTCCACGGGAAGGGCCAGCGTGCTGAGTCCAAGGACCAGCGTGCTGATATGTCTACTAATGGACAGCCACGAACGTCCTGTGTGTGCTGACAGACACACACAGACAGCCACGGATGTCCTGTGTGTGCTGACGGAAAGCCACAGACAGACACAGACATCCTGTGTGTACTGATGGACAGCCACGGACGTCCTGTGTGTGGTGACGGACACACACGGATAGCCACAGATGTCATGTGTGTGCTGACGGACGCACACAGACGTCCTGTGTGTGCTGAAGGACAAAGAGGGACACACACGGACGTCCTGTGTGTACTGACAGACACACACGGACACACACGGAAATCCTGTGTGTGCTGACGGACACACACGGACGTCCTGTGTGTGCTGACGAACAGCCACGGACGTCCTGTGTGTGCTGGTGGACACCCACGGACACACACGGACATACACGGACAGCCACAGACGTCCTGTGTGTTCTGACGGACAGCCACATACAGCCACATACGTCATTTGTGTGCTGGCGGACACCCACAGACGTCCTGTGTGTACTGAACAGACAGCCCACGTGGGCCAAAATCACCCAAACAGTCCACGGGAAGGGCCAGCATGCTGAGTCCAAGGACTAACGTGCTGATATGTGTACATATGGACAGCCACAGACGCCTTTTCTGTGCTGACGGACACATACGGACACACACAGACAGCCACATACGTCATGTGTTTGCTGACGGACAGCCACAGACGTCCTGTGTGTGCAGGCGGACACCCACGGACGTCCTGTGTGTACTGGCGGACACCCACGGACTTCCTGTGCGTACTGAACAGACAGCCCACGTGGGCCAAAATGATCCGAACAGTCCACGGGAAGGGTCAGCGTGCTGAGTCCAAGGACCAACGTGCTGATATGTGTACTGATGGACAGCCACGGACGTTATGTGTGTGCTGACGGAAAAACACGGACACACACAGACAGCCACGGACGTCCTGTGCGTGCTGACGGACACACACAGACGTCCTGTGTGTGCTGACGGACACCCAAAGACGTCCTGTGTGTACTGAACAGACAGCCCACGTGGGCCAAAATCCCCCGAACAGTCCACGGGAAGGGCCAGCGTGCTGTGTCCAAGGACCAGCATGCTGATATGTGTACTGATGGACAGCCACAGACGTCCGATGTGTGCTGACGGTCACAGACGGACACACACGGATAGCCACAGACGTCCTGTGTGTGCTGACGAACAGCCACGGACATCATGTGTGTGCTGACTAACAGCCACGGACGTCCTGTATGTGCTGGCGGACACCCACGGACGTCTTGTGTGTACTGAACAGACAGCCCACGTGGGCCAAAATCACCCAAACAGTCCATGGGATGGGCCAGCGTGCTGAGTCCAAGGACCAACGTGCTGATATGTGAACTGATGGACAGCCACGGATGTCCTGTGTCTACTGACGGACACACACGGACAGCCACGGACGTCCTGTGTGTGCTGACGGACACCCACGGACAGCCACGGACGTCCTGTGTATGCTGGCGGACACCCACGGACGTCCTGTGTGTACTGAACAGACAGCCCACGTGGGCCAAAATCACCCGAACAGTCCAAGGGAAGGTTCAGCGTGCTGAGTCCAAGGACCAACGTGCTGATATGTGTACTGATGGACAGCCACGGACGTCCTGTGTGGTGACGGACACACACGGACAGCCACGGACGTCCTGTATGTGCTGACGGACGCACACGGACGTCCTACGTCTACTGATGGACACCCACGGACGTCCTGTGTGTACTGAACAGACTGCCCACGGGGGCCAAAATCACCCGAATAGTCCACGGGAAGGGCCAGCGTGCTGAGTCCAAGGACCAGCGTGCTGATATGTTTACTAATGGACAGCCACAAACGTCATGTGTGTGCTGACAGACACACACGGACAGCCACGGATGTCCTGTGTGTGCTGACGGACAGCCACAAACAGCCACAGACATCCTGTGTGTGCTGGCGGACACCCACGGACGTCCTGTGTGTACTGAACAGACATCCCAAGTGGGCAAAAATCACCCAAACAGTCCACGGTAAGGGTCAGCGTGCGGAATCCAAGGACCAACGTGCTTATATGTGTACTGATGGACAGCCACAGACGTCCTGTGTGTGCTGGCGGACACACACGGACGTCCTGTGTGTGCTGACGGACACACACGGACGTCCTGTGTGTGCTGACGGACACACACAGACGTCTTGTGTGTGCTGACGAACAGCCACGGACAGCCACGGACGTCCTGTGTGTGCTGGCGGACTCCCACGGACACACAAGGACATACACGGACAGCCACAGACGTCCTGTGTGTGATGGACAGCCACAAACAGCCACAGACGTCTTGTGTGTTCTGGCGGACACCCACGGACGTCCTGTGTGTACTGAACAGACAGCCCACGTGGGCCAAAATCACCCAAACAGTCCACAGGAAGGGCCAGCATGCTGAGTCCAAGGACCAACGTGCTGATATGTGTACTGATGGACAGCCACGGACGTTTTGTGTGTGCTGACGGACACACACGGACACACACAGACAGCCACAGACGTCCTCTGCGTACTGACGGACACACACGGACGTCCTGTGTTTGCTGACGGACACCCAAAGACGTCCTGTGTGTACTGAACAGACAGCCCACGTGGGCCAACATCCCCCGAACAGTCCACGGGAAGGGCCAGCGTGCTGTGTCCAAGGACCAGCATGCTGATATGTGTACTGATGGACAGCCACAGACGTCCTGTTTGTGCTGACGGTCACAGACGGACACACACGGATTGCCACGGACGTCCTGTGTATGACACCCCCGATCTGGTCTAAGTATAAGTTGACTCGACCAGCCGTGCAACAATCAAACAAGAACATGCACAGCCGATCACTCGTAACTGAAACCAAACCGAGAAGCCACAATGTGTACATAAACGACTAACCCGAAGTTCCCGAAATGAATCCAGGTACCTTAGGCCAACCGCCTAAGTACACATATCCTATTAGGTACAACCCGAGGCTTTACAACCTTAAGAGTAATACCCAATAGTTGGTTCGTCCGGACAAGGACTAATATCATTTGGAACCCGTACTTTAAAAACATTCTTTATACACTATATACTTATTCATTTAAAAGAATCTTATAGATTAACCTCGAGGTTTTCGATCAACAAACCTTATACATAAAGTATATCAAAACGACTGCAAGGATAATAAAACTACCGCTGGCTAATGCCGTTCCTTCCCGTCCTAGAGTAAAGGTCTCCCACCTACTGGTTACCTGCATATCAAATGAGTCATGAGTAACTAGTTTACTCAGTGAGTATAATCCCACACCCAAACACATATCAATAGTATCCCGAGCAAGCGACACCATTTGAATGCAGTGGAATTATATTCCATAATTAATATAATTATAAGGCCTCTCAATCCATCCATGTGAATCTATCTTAAACATCACCTCCACAATACCCGCCAATCACTCATACTCTTAATATATATATATATATATGCTAAACCCGGAAAACCACCAAGGCTAACCGAGCCTAACGGGGAATAAATATAACCATCATCTCCATCAGATATTCCAAGATAGAACATCCAACGCTGCATGCAGTTACACGGCCTCCAGGGTGCGACCCCATCATCGTGTCTTCATGACCTTGATCCATATCGCAGGACCAATTCACGGTAATGCGGGATTTTCGGGAGAGTGAGTATACAATAAGACTTCACATGATTCACACTTATTAATAGAATACTTATAGATTAGTACTTGAGAACAAGTACTAAGGCTCGGGATAACCTCAAAGAATTATTCTTATTAATTCTTAAGTATTTAAACTAGATAAATACTTCATATATAAATATAGATCAAGGAGAATACTTAATCAATCAACCATAATTACTCCTTAATTAATCCATGATTAATCCTTAATTAATCAATGATTATCCCTTAATTAATTCATGATTAATTCTTAATTAATCAACCATATTCAATATTCAATATGCAATCATGCATACTCATTCATAATTCATTCATTATCTAGACTCACCTTTAAATCCATGAGATTGGCTAAGGAAGACTAGACTCGAGCTCAAGCTAATCACACTTCACTTCTGGATCACTCTCGGTTCAGAACCATCATAAGGATCCGGCTGATCCGAATACTCTCCTTGGCCATCTGAATTCAAAACATAACAGTTGGAACATAAGGTTCACTAGTCTGGTTCAAGAAGAAACTCAACTCAGTTCATAACATTTCAGTTCAGTTCTCTCATATCAGTTCGGTTCAAGACAGATTGATACCATGTTCAGCACGGCTCAGATCAGATCAGAACATACTCAGCTCATTTCAGTTCTAAACAAGATCAAATCAGTTCGGTTTAATTCCCATAATTCTTATCAGTTCGTCTACTGGTTCTATGAGACTGATTAAATCATAAACCAACCAAGACTGAAGAGAACAAGACCTTAGACAACTGATCCTGACAGGTTAACCAACATACAGCAATTGGTTCTCATCAAAACATGGCTGAATCAAGAAGCTGAAGCTTACCGGTTTTACTCAACTAATTAAACTTGACTGGTTGTCTCTCTTCAAGCTAACCACGAATTAACCTGATCAACACCACAAGAATCCATGGTTGGATTTATTCAGAATTTATCTCCAGTGTAGGCAAACCACAAAACTTCTCAAAGAAACTGATCCACAACCATCTTACCGATCAAAATCAAAGGCTGAAGAATATGGGTGATTCTAAACTCTTGGACACCAAACCTTCAGCTCTTAACCACACCAGTACACACTGGATAAAGTCACAGGATGGTGAGAAAGGTTTGTCCATGCTCAATTCTCTTCTCTGAATTTTGTTTCTGAATTTTTCAACTAGTTTTTCTCACAAATTTTTCTCTCTTCTTTCTCTCTTTCTCTCTGAATTTTTCTCTGGTTTTTCTTGCAGGTTATGAACGTCCAGAGGAGAGAAGATGGTGTTTTATAACATAAGAAGTTGCTTCAGGTGAGGGTTTACTTAAACCAAAGCAAGTTGCTGTCCTTTCCCTCCTTTGAAGAAAGATTATTTTGTTTTTATTAAACAAGCAACCAGCTTGTGACTTTCATGTGACTTTAGTGAAGCAAGCAAGCAGGTAGGTGCAGCTCATGTGACTGATTTACTGAGAAAGCAAGAAGAATAGCTGGTGAAGGTATTAGACTGGTTGGAATTTAGTTAAGAAATTTAACGACAATTTCGGACAGTTTTCGACTAAAATTTCTCATCCTTCGAATCTCGTCTTCCTTTCAACTAAGCTTGCCTAGCTTAAATAAAATTCGACCAACATTATTAACACTCTACCAGAACTATCAATGAGAGGCCTTTCGACCACAAGAAAGTCCCGTCGAGGTATTAATTCACCGGGTCGACTTTATTTTTAAATCTGATCGACCAACTCCAAACTGGTCGAGCGGAGTTTTTCTCGACCAAAAATTAACTGGCTCGTGATGGTTATTACACTGTGTGTGCTAACGAACAGCCACAGACATCCTGTGTGTGCTGACAAACAGCCACGGACGTCCTGTATGTGCTGGCGGACACCCACGGACGTCTTGTGTGTACTGAACAGACAGCCCACGTGGGCCAAAATCAACCAAACAGTCCATGGGATGGGCCAGTGTGCTGAGTCCAAGGACCAGCGTGCTGATATGTGTACTGATGGACAGCCACGGACGTCCTGTGTCTACTGACGGACACACACGGACAGCCACGGACGTCCTGTGTGTGCTGACGGAAACCCACGGACAGCCACGGACGTCCTGTGTGTGCTGGCGGACACCCACGGACGTCCTGTGTGTACTGAACAGACAGCCCACGTGGGCCAAAATCACCCGAACAGTCCACGGGAAGGTTCAGCATGCTGAGTCCAAGGACCAACGTGCTGATATGTGTACTGATGGACAGCCACGGATGTCCTGTGTGGTGACGGACACACACGGACAGCCACGGGCGTCCTGTGTGTGCTGACGGACGCACACGGACGTCCTATGTCTACTGATGGACACCCACGGACGTCCTGTGTGTACTGAACAGACTGCCCAGGTGGGCCAAAATCACCCGAATAGTCCACGGGAAGGGCCAGCGTGCTGATATGTTTACTAATGGACAGCCACAAACGTCATGTGTGTGCTGACAGAAGCACACGGACACACACGGACAGCCACGGATGTCCTGTGTGTGCTGACGGACAGCCACAAATAGCCACGGACACCCACGGACGTCCTGTGTGTACTGAACAGACATCCCACGTGGGCAAAAATCACCCAAACAGTCCACGGTAAGGGTCAGCGTGCGGATTCCAAGGACCAACGTGCTTATATGTGTACTGATGGACAGCCACAGACGTCCTGTGTGTGCTGACGGACACACACGGACGTCCTGTGTGTGCTGACGGACACACATGGACGTCCTGTGTGTGCTGACGGACGCACACGGATGTCTTGTGTGTGCTGACGAACAGCCACAGACAGCCACGGACGTCCTGTGTGTGCTGGCGGACTCCCAGGGACACACAAGGACATACACGGACAGCCACAGACGTCCTGTGCGTGCTGACGGACAGCCACAGACGTCCTGTGTGTGCTGGCGGACACCCACGGACGTCCTGTGGGTACTGAACAGACAGCCCACGTGGGCCAAAATCACCCAAACAGTCCACAGGAAGGGCCAGCGTGCTGAGTCCAAGGACCAACGTGCAGATATGTGTACAGATGGACAGCCACAGACGTCATGTGTGTGCTGACGGACACACATGGACACACACGTACAGCCACGGACGTCCTGTGTTTGCTGACGGACAGCCACAGACGTCCTGTGTTTGCTGACGGACAACCACGGACTTCCTGTGTGTGCTAGCGGACACCCACGGACGTCTTGTGTGTACTGGCGGACACCCACAGACGTCATGTGCGTACTGAACAGACAGCCCACGTGGGCCAAAATCACCCAAACAGTCCACAGGAAGGGTCAGCGTGCTGATATGTATACTGATGGACAGCCACAAACGTCCTGTGTATGCTGACGGTCACAAACGGACAGCCACGGACAGCCACAGACATCCTGTGTGTGCTGACGGACAGCCACGGACGTCCTGTGTGTGCTGGCAGACACCCACGGAAGTCCTCTGTGTACTGAACAAACATCCCACGTGGGCAAAAATCACCCAAACAGTCCACGGGAAGGGCCAGCGTGCTGAGTCCAAGGACCAGTGTGCTGTTATGTGTACTGATGGACATCCATGGACATCCGGTGTGTACTGACGGACACACACGGACACACACGGACAGCCACAGATGTTGTGTGTGCGACACCCCCGATCGTATATGACCGGAAATGACACGGTCGATGTTCCTCGATTGTCGATCTGAGGTTCTCAGAATACTTCCGATCGCCATAAACCAACAACGAAAGAGCACCAACGCTCCTATAGGATATAACTCTAGGCTTTTCAACCCGACAAAGCAATACCCGATAGTTAGTTCGTCCGGACAAGGACTAATATCATAAGGAACCCGTACTTTAAAAAAAAACTTTCTTTATATATATCAATCAAAGGCATCTTACAAAATTTGTTATAAATTAACCTCGAGGTTTTCGGTCCACAAATCTTATACATAAGATATATCAAAATGACTTTGCAAGGATAATAAAGCTACCACTGGCTAATGCTGTTCCTTCCCGCCCTAGAGTAAGGTCTCCCGCCTATTAGTTACCTGCATCACAAATGAATCATGAGTAACTAGTTTACTCAGTGAGCCTAGTCCCGCACCCCAACATATACTAATAATATCTCAAGCAATCAACTTCATTTGTATGCAGTGGAAATATATTCCATATCTGGATATTTATATATAAGGACTATCCTTCCATCATTGTGAATCTAATCATATACCTCACTTCCTATTCCCGTCTCTCATATCATTCATATAATCATATTTATATATATATATATATATATATATATATATATATATATATATATATATATATATATATATACCAGACCCGAGAAACCACAAAGGCTTAACGAGTCTAGCGAGTTAGCATCACCATCATCGCCATCAGATATTCAAAAATTGAACATCTAACGCTGCATGCAGTTACACGGCCTCCAGGGTGCGACTCCATCATCGTGTCTTCGTGACCTTGTTCCATATCGCAGGACCAATTCACGGTAATCATCATTCATACGGGAATATTTTGGAAGACAGGTTTATAATAGAACTTCACATGATTAATACTTCCATACTTAATTATATTTAATACTATACATATGTATTAGTACTTGAGAACAAATACTAAGGTTTGGAATAAACCTCTATGATCATTCATAAATATTTAATAAGTGTTTACACTAAGTAAACACCTTGCCAATTCAATATTGATCAAGAGACAAAGCCTATCAATCATCTACAATCAGTACGTTCAATCAAGAAATATTCATTCACTACTCATCAATCATCTATCTAGACTCACCTTTGATTCCATGCGATTGGCTAGGGAAGACTAGACTCGAGCTCAAGCTAATCACACTCCACTTCCGGTACACTTGAGATTCAAAACAGTCAAAATTATCTTACTGATCCGACCACTCTCCTTGATATCTGAATTCAAACCAAGTGACTGAGCGGCTACAAGGAGTGACTGGACCGATCTAGCAAAACTCCACAACCAACTAGACAGAAAACGGTTTTACTTGATGAACCAGTCTTATCCTTCAACTTTACTCGACCACTGACCTGAAACAAAGCAGTTCATAACATGATCTTCAATCCAACAGTTCGGTTCTGAAGAAGATATTTAAATCAGTTCCTAACAGCTCGGTTTACAACAAGGTTAATCAGTTCAGCTCAGGTGTAGTCCAGACCATGACCAGTTCATTTCAGATTAAATCCAATCAGTTCATAATAGATGAGATAATTCTATTCCAGCAAACTGATTTATTCTGAAATAAATTAATCTGAACCGAAGAAAGGTTAGACAATTGATCCATGACAACCGCTTAACTAAATAACATCTGATTCTGATCAAGACATGTCTGAGACAAGAGATTGAAGCTTATAACAGCAACTGATGTCCATATGAACTCAGATAATCCTCCCCTTGAAACTGAACTCATGGCTGGACTGTTTTAAACGCATAAATCTGAATCGGTTCATCACAAAAACAGAACAAGACCTAGGGTTTACTCTGGGTACCTCACCTTCTAATCTTCTACACAGCAGGGAACTGAGCTTGAGGATGGAACAATGTCATCTATGGTCGTGCCTAATTTTCCCATATTTTTTTTGTTCTGATTTTTCTCTCACTTTTTCTCTTCTTTCTCATTGTTTTCTCTCTGAAAATTTCTCTTGTTATGCTGCAGGTTATGAACGTCCAGAAGAGAGAAGAAGGTGTTTTAAAGCATAAGGAGTTACTTCAGATGAGGTTTTACTCCCACACAAGGCAAAGCTGAGGCTAGACAGGTGGAGACATGCTTCAGCACACCAAGCAGCACAAGCAGCTGAACTTTTCCTTCCCATGAAGAAAGCTACAAGCAGCTGAAGCAAGTAGCTTGTGACCAGCATGTGAGTTCTAAAGAGCAAGCAGGCAAGCAAGTAGGTGCAGGTCATGTGACCTAATTACTGAGGAAGCAAGTAGGCTAGATTGTGCAAGGCATGTGACTGTTCAGAAATAATTTTCTGAGTTGTGTCGATATTTTTCGGACTGTTTCGACTAAATAATTTTCATCATTTGAATCTCGTCCTGCTCTGAATAAACTCGCCCAGGATGAATAAAAATCGACAATAATAATTAACACTCGACCAGAACCATCAAGAGATGGTTTTTCGACCAAAAGACAGCCCCGTCGAGATTAATTCACCGTGTCGATTTTTATTTAAATTCTGATCTTAGAGAATTTTGCTGGACGAAAATTATATCTGCTCGTGAGGGTTATTACATTCTTCCCCCCTCAAAAGAATTTGTCCCCGAATTCTGAAAACGTAGCTGTACACTCTTTACTGAACAGTCTCTGAAAGGAGTTTCGGATATTAGCTCTTACCTTATCTTAATCTTCCCATATCAAAACAACTCATGGTCGATCCCTTGATTACCCCAACCGATCCTTTCTTTTCTGAGCAGCTACTTTCAAGATAACCAAATTCTTTACTCTGCACAACTCTTGTCAACTGCGGTCTGCATACTTTTTCTAACAATCTTTTCTATCACTTCTCAACCTTTTCTATCTGACTTTCCCCCATAACAGGAACATGAAATTTGGAACATGAGGTGATGTGCCATACATGAATGTAACACCTCCAGTCTGGTCAATGATAACTTGATTAACAGTGCAACAATCAAACAAGAACATGCACGACCAATCATGCCAACATGATTCGGACCAGGGGTGCTACTCTCAAATAAACACACTCACCCATTCCAAGAATAATTTCACTTACAGTATTCTTTACACTTCTGATCTATCTGAGACGCTCTTCATAATATTCTGACTACTACTAGAACTCGACAAGACCCACTTGGGGAGATCCCTAGGCTATGACAACGAATTCAGGTTCAACAAGAATATTGAACAGCTTACTTCTAGATAGCAACAACTCTTCCAATTCCTTAAGCATAACTTCAAATTCTCTAGCTATCTGATTGTTCACTATATTCTGATCCTTGTCATCTTCTCTTTTCCTAATGATCAAGATAATGGAATACACATCTCCACCTTTTCCCAAAAGGTCTTCAACTCCCAAGACTGATACGAACGATGCTCCAACACTTGGTAGAATACCATTGTAGGCCATTGGCGACTAGTCTTCTTCCAAAAAATTTATTTCCTCAACATCCTAATTGAGCTCGGTAACTATATAGCCAATCTGACTCTAGATAGAAACATACCTCTCTAACGGAAGTACTGAGGAATGGGGAAAGGCTTACCATAAATTTTTACATGGCAGCCACTACTTCCAGGAATAAGAACGGATACTTGAATTCAACAAAGTGAATCCTTTCTAATACTATGACAGTGCTCGGGAACTACAACTATGTGTTGTTCCCGAATAAAACACAATATGGGCTGAAAATTTCATCCATTGGCAAGGTTTCTTACGACACCTTGATCACATTTCACACTTTTTTTAATCATTCATAAAAAATTTTAAAATTCACACAACACACAATGTGATAAGAAGCAAACCTATGATTGGACCTATCAGGGGTTTTGGCGGTCCGACAACTATAAAGTGTAGGCTCTACCCAAATAGCCTAACACTTGGATGTGGACTAACGGTAAGGAAACGTGAACAAGTTCAACAAGTGTTATCCTAGGTATCGGTAACGTAGATCGGGTAACTTCATGAGGAAGGGTAACCTAAAATCCTAACTCTTCACAAGAACCACCAAAGTGCGAATGATGCAAACATTCCAGGATTTCCCAAACTTTGACAATCACGACCATTCTTTGATCTGCAGCGGTTGGAAAATAAACGGTATGCATTACTTGGTTAACTTTTTGAGAAATAATAGCTTCTTTAACATTCACGTCATACTCTAACATCTCCTCGAAGCTTTGAAACTCCATGGTGTTTTATCTACTCCAAAATTCTTGGCTAAATTCCCAAAGATTTCCGTATGATCTTTGGTTTATTCTCCAAACTATAATCGATGAATGAAATTCACTCGACCACATATCTCGATGCTGAAATTATTGTATATGATTAACTCGACCTGAACCTTCTGGCGGAAACATCCCACTGTACCAACTCCGTGAACTGAATCTTCAATCGGTCCCATATCTTGTGTAGAAAATTCTAGTTCTTAAACTCTCGAGATCTGTCCAACTCGATCTCACCTCTCTGAAGTAATTCTTGACTCTCGACCCACAAATCATCGCGTTCATCTCCAAATATCTTGCTACCAAATCCTTCATGTAATTCTCTGAACATTGGCCACGTCAATGTTTTGCTCTGGGTGTTTCATCCCAAATCTGCCTCAAGCCATAGTATACCTCGAACGGTTTAGTCCTTCTTCCGTATCTTGTGGTTCCACTACTTCTTTCCATCATAAGCTTGAAGATGTATTGTTGCCAACAGAAAGATGCATGTGTGTCCATCGTCTTGTACTACAGTTGAACCATCTCTTCCTCCAACGCTAAGCTCCAAACAAATGTTGAACAATTCAGGCTTGTACTGCTCTGTTTCTTGTACGTCTTAGCATTAGCTGGTTAGACTTGAGAAGCCGGAAGAATAAGTGCATCTGAGTGATCATGTGCATTCAAATCGTACTGAATTGGATCACAAACAACACCCACCTTGACATCGATAACACACGGAGATGTATTCGATGTATCAATTATGTCCCATAAATCTCTCTAAAGTATTAGCATCCCCCACTAAAACTCAGAAGAACAGCATGAAGGCATGAGGTTACTGACTTCTAGCAGCACGGTAGTGAACCCCACCATGAGGGTAGCAAACTCGAGCCTGATGATAGTAACATCGGTAAGTACAGTCACCCGTTCAAGCTTGTCTCGGTGCTTATGCTATGAAAGATCACTGTTAGATAACTACCCATGACTATCTATCCTAACATGAAGGAACCAGCCAGCATATCCTAGTTATCCTTGCGACTCATTTTGACTCGAAAAACATTTAAAACAAGTCCCATTCTAGAATCGTATAACCATGCTCTGATACCACCTTTGTGACACCCCCGATCGTAGATGACCGGAAATGACACGGTTGATGTTCCTCGATTGTGGATCTGAGGTTCTCAGAATACTTCCGATCGCCTTAGACCAACAACCAAAGAACACCAATGCTCCTATCGGATATAACTCTAGGCTTTTCAACCCGACAAAGCAATACCCAATAGTTAGTTCGTCCGGACAAGGACTAATATCATATGGAACCCGTACTTTAAAAAAAAATTCTGTATATATATCAATCAAAAGCATCTTACAAAATTTGTTATAAATTAACCTCGAGGTTTTCGGTCAACAAATCTTATACATAAGATATTTCAAAATGACTTTGCAAGGGTAATAAAACTCCCGCTGGCTAATGTTGTTCCTTCCCGTCCTAGTGTAAGGTCTCCCGCCTATTAGTTACCTGCATCAAAAATGAGTCATGAGTAACTAGTTTACTCAGTGAGCCTAGTCCCGCACCCCAACATATACTAATAATATCTCAAGCAATCAACTTCATTTGTATGCAGTGGAAATATATTCCATATCTGGATATTTATATATAAGGACTATCCTTCCATCATTATGAATCTAATCATATACCTCACTTCCTATTCCCGTCTCTCATATCATTCATATAATCATATTTATATATATATATATATATAAACCAGACCCGAGAAACCACAAAGGCTAAACGAGTCTAGCGAGTTAGCATCACCATCATCGCCATCAGATATTCAAAAATTGAACATCTAACGCTGCATGCAGTTACACAGCCTCCAGGGTGCGACCCCATCATCGTGTCTTCGTGACCTTGTTCCATATCGCAGGACCAATTTACGGTAATCATCATTCATACATGAATATTTTGGAAGACAGGTTTATAATAGGACTTCACATGATTAATACTTCCATACTCAATTATATTTAATACTATACATATGTATTAGTACTTGAGAACAAGTACTAAGGTTTGGAATAAACCTCTATGATCATTCATAAATATTTAATAAGTGTTTACACTAAGTAAACACCTTACCAATTCAATATTGATCAAGAGACAAAGCCTATCAATCATCTAAAAATCAGTACGTTCAATCAAGAAATATTCATTCACTATTCATCAGTCATCTATCTAGACTCACCTTTGATTCCATGAGATTGGCTAGGGAAGACTAGACTCGAGCTCAAGCTAATCACACTCCACTTCCGGTACACTTGAGATTCAAAACAGTCAAAATTATCTGACTGACTCGACCACTCTCCTTGATATCTGCATTCAAACCAAGTGACTGAGCGGCTACAAGGAGTGACTGGACCGATCTAGCAAAACTCCACAACCAATTAGACAGAAAATGGTTTTACTTGATGAACCAGTCTTATCCTTCAACTTTACTCGACCACTGACCTTAAACAGAGCAGTTCATAACATGATCTTCAATCCAACAGTTCGGTTCTGAAGAAGATATTTAATTCAGTTCCTAACAGCTCGGTTTACAACAAGGTTAATCAGTTCAGCTCAGGTGTAGTCCAGACCATGACCCGTTCATTTCAGATTAAATCCAATCAGTTCATAATAGATGAGATAATTATATCCCAGCAAACTGATTTATTCTAAAATAAATAAATCTGAACCGAAGAAGACAATTGATCCATGACAACCGCTTAACTAAATAACATCTGATTCTGATCAAGACATGTCTGAGACAAGAGATTGAAGTTTACAACAGCAACTGATGGCCATATGAACTCAGATAATCCTCCCCTTGAAACTGAACTCATGGCTGGACTGTTTTAAAAGCATAAATCAGAATCGGTTCATCACAAAAACAGAACAAGACCTAGGGTTTACTCTGGGTACCTCACCTTCTGATCTTCTACACAGCAGTGAACTGAGCTAGAGGATGGAACAAAGTCATCTATGGTGGTGGCTAATTTTCCCATTTTTTTTTTCTGATTTTTCTCTCACTTTTTCTCTTCTTTCTCATTGTTTTCTCTCTGAAAATTTCTCTTGTTATGCTGCAGGTTATGAACGTCCAGAAGAGAGAAGAAGGTGTTTTAAAGGATAAGGAGTCACTTCAGATGAGGGTTTACTCCCACACAAGGCAAAGCTGAGGCTAGACAGGTGGAGACATGCTTCAGCACACCAAGCAGCACAAGCAGCTGAACTTTTCCTTCCCATGAAGAAAGCTACAAGCAGCTGAAGCAAGTAGCTTGTGACCAGCATGTGACTTCTAATGAGCAAGCAGGCAAGCAAGTAGGTGCAGGTCATGTGACCTAATTACTGAGGAAGCAAGTAGGCTAGAAGGTGCAAGGCATGTGACTGTTCAGAAATAATTTTCAGAGTTTTGTCGATATTTTTGGGACTGTTTCCACTAAATATTTTTCATTATTCAAATCTCGTCCTGCTCTGAATAAACTCGCCCAGCATGAATAAAAATAGAAAATAATAATTAACACTCGACCAGAACCATCAAGAGATGGTTTTTCGACCAAAAGACAGCCCCGTCGAGATTAATTCACCGTGTCGATTTTTATTTAAATTCTGATCGATCAATTTTCAAACTGATCTTAAAGAATTTTCTTGACCAAAATTATATCTGCTCGTGAGGGTTATTACACTGTGTGCTGACGGACACACACGGACAGCCACGGACGTCCTGTGTGTGCTGGCGGACACCCACAGACATCCTGTTTGTACTGAACAGACAGCCCATGTGGGCCAAAATCACCCGAACAATCCACGGGAAGGTTCAGTGTGCTGAGTTCAAGGACCAACGTGCTGATATGTGTACTGATGGACAGCAACAGACGTCCTGTGTGTGCTGACGGACACACATCGACAGCCACGGACGTCCTGTGTGTGCTGACGGACGCACACGAACGTCCTGTGTCTGCTGACGGACACCCACGGTCGTCCTGTGTGTACTGAACAGACAGCCCATGTGGACCAAAATCACCCGAACAGTCCACGGGAAGGGCCAGCGTGTTGATATGTGTACTGATGGACAGCCACGAACGTCCTGTGTGTGCTGACCGACACACACGAACAGCCATGAACAGCCACGAACGTCCTGTGTGTGCTGACGGACAGCCACAGACAACCACGGACGTCCTGTGTGTGCTGGTGGACACCCACGGACATCCTGTGTGTACTGAACAGACAGCCCACGTGGACCAAAATCACCCAAACAGTCCACGGGAAGGGTCAGCGTGCTGAGTCCAAGGACCAACGTGCTTATATGTGTACTGATGGACAGCCACGGACGTGCTGTGTGTGCTGACGGACACACACGGACACACACGAACGTCCTGTGTGTGCTGACGGGCACACACGAACGTCCTGTGTGTGCTGACGGACAGACACGGACGTCCTGTGTGTGCTGACGAACAGCCACAGACATCCTGTGTGTGCTGGCGGACACCCACGGACACACACGAACATACACGAACAGCCACAGACGTCCTGTGTCTGCTGACGGACCGCCACAGACAGCCACGGACGTCCTGTGTGTGCTGGCGGACACCCACAGACGTCCTGTGTGTACTGAACAGACAGCCCACGCGGGCCAAAATCACCCAAAAAGTCCCTGGGAAGGGCCAGCGTGCTTATTCCAAGGACCAACGTGCTGATATGTGTACTGATGGATAGCCACGGACATCCTGTGTGTGCTGACGGATACAGATGGACAGCCACGGACGTCCTGTGTGTGCTGGCGGACACCCACGGACATCATGTTTTTGCTGGCGGACACCTACGGGCGTCCTGTGTGTATTTAACAGACAGCCCACGTGGGCAAAAATCACCCAAACAGTCCACAGGAAGGGTCAGCGTCCTGACTCCAAGGACCAACTGTTGTAGGCACAGGGGAGGTAACCCACGAATAGATAGAATGGTGGAACCAAGGTTTAAACCTGAAAACAAGAGAACCGATTTTTATGAGTTTTCTTAGAGTTTTATAATGCAAACAGAAACAAATATGAATATGAATCAAAATGACAATATGAATAAAAACAAATAGAAAAGGGATAGATTGATGGATATGGGATCTTTGTTGCTGGATGTGTATCACTCTCAACAAGGATCAATGGATGGGAGATGAATGAAGATGGAACCGGTCTTGCTGGATGTGTATCACTCTCAAGATCGATTAATGGATGGAGATGGGATGATGGACGCCACAAAGCTCTGTGAAAGGAGGCTTTGATAAGTCAAGTTGCTCCAGAGTTGTGTCTCACACACTCAAAAGACTTAGGACAATAGTTTTGACAAAACTAGAAAAACTGAATAATTCATAATACTTTCAAAGATGGGTGATTTACAATGAAACAAAGACTAGAGCTTTATAGGCTCGACCAAGGACTCTCTAACAGTCATAAAATGACATAAGGAAAGAAATAAAATCGAAATAAGAATCTTGGAAGCAAAAGAATTGATGGCTCCTTGAAAACTAGCCGTTGGAGGCTTAATGATGAGAATCTTGGCCAAATGAATGTAGATGGTGTCCTCCTTGTATCTGGACGGTTTGAGGGGGTAAGTGAGCTTCCTGGGAATCTTCTTAATGGTCTGGAAGGTGCTGATGTCGTGCATAGACTGAAGGAAAAAGAGCTGTTGGAGTTTTAATGCTTGAGACTCCAAATAAGGCAGTTTGGTGATAATGGGGATCTTCTTATTCCTATGTGGGCTGGTGCATGGGATGAAGTTGTAGAACTCTTCTGGCTCGTGTATAATGTCTCCCGGATGTCTTGGTTTAGTCTGGATGTCGTCTGGTTCTCCTGGTTGGATTGGAATTGCTTGGAATGGATCAAACCAAAAGATTGTCCAATCTTCCCATAAATAGCTCCGGTTTGATTTAAGTGATTCTCCATTGAACCGACTGATCTCCTGGGTTCTGGTGCAGCTAAGTACTTCTGGAATACCTCCTGATTGGTTGAAATGATCTCCTGGTCGCCAATTTCTGGTTTGAAGCTGATTGAACCGGTTAGCTTCCAATTGAGGCGAGTGTAGCACTGGTTTGACCGGTTCTGGCAAATTGAACATATCTTCTGATTTCCGTGTTCATTTCTCCTGAAATTTGGCTTTCTGGAAAGCTGATAAACTCCTCTTGACTCCAATGATGGGCTTTGTTTCAGGCCGCTCCTTCCTGGGCTGGAATCTCCTTCTAAAGTCGGGTACTCGCAGATGGACGGGCTGAGAAACCTCTGAGTTGCAAAATTCATAACTTCTTGCTCCGTGAATATTTTAGCCCAATTCCAATTGTCCTGGACTCCTTCTGGAGTGTAGAATCCATAACAATTATCCTCGTGACTTAAACCCTCCTGGTTTGTAAGATAAAGTATTTTAGTGCACATGTGTTCTGCTTGGCGCCTTGGCTGGTTAAGTAGGGCTTTGGGTTGACCTCTGGTTCGGTTGCTGATCTGATGACCACATCATCCCCTCCCTCTTGACAAGGTTTCGACCTCGAAACTATGTAACCTGCAACAAGATAGAGCAAGTCAGCTTTCATCCTCTTTTGAGATTCTAAAACCTTACCTTGGAACTGTTTCGGTTTGGGAATGGAATTTGTATCAGGTGGTTCTCCTTTGAGAAAATAGGAATGGATCACGCTTCTGCTCTGGACATGGTTATTTCTTATCTTCTGGAGTGGATGGTCTTTCAAATTTTTGGTGGCCACGTTTCTGATCATCTTTGGAGTTGATCCTCCTAGCAACATACGATAATCTGGTGGGATTTCTTTGAAGCTTTCTTCCTTGCAACCTGAAAAATTCTCAACATTCTGGACAAAAAGCAAGTGCATTATATCTGTCATTGAAATATTAAGAACATGCTTATCTAAAAGGAATCTTACCATAGGTTTGGAAATTGAACAATGGATTGTTCAGATTTCGGTTTCCACTTAGAAGTGGGTTCATGGCTGAGCTTAGGGTCTGGTTCTTTCTTTGGAACTACAATAAGCTTATAGCTTTCATTTGTTCTACCTGTACCAAGAACACACACGTCAATACTAGTATCCAAAGGTGGTGTGTGAAACTTACCTTGTTGGGATACTTTTATGACCGGTTTTGCTTCTTTAAGCAACATGGACTGCATTGTGTCTTGAACCATCTTCTGGTCCATCACAGGTGTGGCGCCTGGTGGCTCCTCTCCTTTGAATTCATGCTCCTTATTTCCTGTTACATCACCCTTTGACAAAGACAAGTGCATTACATAAGAATTTGGAATCAATAAATCAGATTGAATAAAACTATCACTTTTCATAGATAATTCTGTTTTCTCTTCTACTGATGTTTCTATCAATGCTTTCTTGGTAGGACAAACTACAGCAAAGTGTCCTCTTTTATGACATCTAGAACATGTCTGATCTTTTAAATCTTTAAATTTAGAAGACTTACCTTGGCTTGATGCCTCTTCTTTCTCTGGGTTTGAAATCTCATCATTCCTTGGACTTAAATCATGAACAACTTTTAAATCCAACAAGGACTTTGAGATCGTGTCTTTCTTGACTTCAGGACCTATCTTATCATCCTTGGACAAAGACAAGTGACTCATAACAGTGGGAGATGATTTACAAACAAATTTATCAAGTATAGGACTTACCTTGGCCTTTTCTTGAAAAATCAGTTTGTCTGGTTTTTCTTTGTGTCTGGCCAATGTGTCTTGGCTGACAAACTTCTTCTCCTCCATGGTCTTTGGGACCTCAATAGGTTGGTTTTGATCATAGCAAACCGTGGACTTCTGGTTTGGCCGAATCTGGTCTTGATGGATCAAGCTTCTATGACCTTCTTTTGGTACATCTTTTCTTGCTTCTTTGGAACCATGAGTTGGATACCTCCTTGGATATAGTTCCTGGATTTCAGAACTTGTAATCTTGGGTGCAAACTCATATCTCATGACTTCCTTAAGAGCTCTCCATGTTTTGATAGTTGGCTCCTTGTAAAACCATCTATCACCTTCTTCTTGTACCCACCATTCAAAGGCATCATCTCTAAGTTGTTCAATGGCATAAGCAAGCCTCTCTTCCTTCAAGATGTTGTTGTAGTGAAACCATTCATCAAGGTTCCTCTCCCATATTAGATAACCTCTTTTTCCTGAAAATGTAAAGAGTTTAATTTTATCAGCAAAAGAGTTATAATTAAATTGAGAATTAACAACATGATGGTTGTGGGTTTGAGAAGTTGGGGTTTGATTGATCCTTGAAGGATCTGGTGGCTTGGGCTCGACATAGACAGCCTCTGGAGCATCTCCAAATCTCCTTTCTCCTGGCTGTGGACGTTGGCCTTGTGCCTTCTTTCTTTTCTCAGCTGTGCAATCAGATCAACCTCTTGCAAAGCTGTCAAATGTTGGTTCTGTTTGGCCATCTGACATTGGCCGTGTGTTTCTCCTACCATGGCTTCCTGAAAACACTCTCAAAGATAAAGTGAAGAAAAGGGAAGGTCTGGTCGAACCAAAATAAATCAAGTGCACAATGCAATTTAAACTAAACCGATAAAATATGCAATTATGAACCGAAATGAAATAAAGTATGCTAAAATTATTATTTTTTTTTTTGGTTTTCTCAATGCAAACACGAAATGGACCAACTAATATGGCATGAAACAATAACTAGTATGATTTTTTTTTTTGAAGGATATGCAAACAAAGGAAACAAATTCAAAATGACAATTTTTATGGGATTTTCGATTATGGAAACAAAACAAAAAGGAAACTAACAGGAATTCGAAACTAAGTGAAAGTAATATGAATCAAGCACAACTTTCTTTTTCTTTTCGTTGTTTATAAGAACAGCAAGAACAAAATATGCAGAAACAAAAACTTGAAGCAAAAGACTGTTTATGGAATTTTTTTTGATTTTCGATAAAGACAAAACAAATGCAAGCAAATGAAATATGATGCAAGGATAGATATAACCTGATTCAGGAACTTCAGCTCTGATACCAAAATGTTGTAGGCACAGGGGAGGTAACCCACGAATAGATAGAATGGTGGAACCAAGGTTTAAACCTGAAAACAAGAGAACCGATTTTTATGAGTTTTCTTAGAGTTTTATAATGCAAACAGAAACAAATATGAATATGAATCAAAATGACAATATGAATAAAAACAAATAGAAAAGGGATAGATTGATGGATATGGGATCTTTGTTGCTGGATGTGTATCACTCTCAACAAGGATCAATGGATGGGAGATGAATGAAGATGGAACCGTCTTGCTGGATGTGTATCACTCTCAAGATCGATTAATGGATGGAGATGGATGATGGACGCCACAAAGCTCTGTAAAGGAGGCTTTGATAAGTCAAGTTGCTCCAGAGTTGTGTCTCACACACTCAAAAGACTTAGGACAATAGTTTTGACAAAACTAGAAAAACTGAATAATTCATAATACTTTCAAAGATGGGTGATTTACAATGAAACAAAGACTAGAGCTTTATAGGCTCGACCAAGGACTCTCTAACAGTCATAAAATGACATAAGGAAAGAAATAAAATCGAAATAAGAATCTTGGAAGCAAAAGAATTGATGGCTCCTTGAAAACTAGCCGTTGGAGGCTTAATGATGAGAATCTTGGCCAAATGAATGTAGATGGTGTCCTCCTTGTATCTGGACGGTTTGAGGGGGTAAGTGAGCTTCCTGGGAATCTTCTTAATGGTCTGGAAGGTGCTGATGTCGTGCATAGACTGAAGGAAAAAGAGCTGTTGGAGTTTTAATGCTTGAGACTCCAAATAAGGCAGTTTGGTGATAATGGGGATCTTCTTATTCCTATGTGGGCTGGTGCATGGGATGAAGTTGTAGAACTCTTCTGGCTCGTGTATAATGTCTCCTGGATGTCTTTGTTTAGTCTGGATGTCGTCTGGTTCTCCTGGTTGGATTGGAATTGCTTGGAATGGATCAAACCAAAAGATTGTCCAATCTTTCCATAAATAGCTCCGGTTTGATTTAAGTGATTCTCCATTGAACCGACTGATCTCCTGGGTTCTGGTGCAGCTAAGTACTTCTGGAATACCTCCTGATTGGTTGAAATGATCTCCTGGTCGCCAATTTCTGGTTTGAAGCTGATTGAACCGGTTAGCTTCCAATTGAGGCGAGTGTAGCACTGGTTTGACCGGTTCTGGCAAATTGAACATATCTTCTGATTTCCGTGTCCATTTCTCCTGAAATTTGGCTTTCTGGAAAGCTGATAAACTCCTCTTGACTCCAATGATGGGCTTTGTTTCAGGCCGCTCCTTCCCTGGGCTGGAATCTCCTTCTAAAGTCGGGTACTCGCAGATGGACGGGCTGAGAAACCTCTGAGTTGCAAAATTCATAACTTCTTGCTCCGTGAATATTTTAGCCCAATTCCAATTGTCCTGGACTCCTTCTGGAGTGTAGAATCCATAACAATTATCCTCGTGACTTAAACCCTCCTGGTTTGTAAGATAAAGTATTTTAGTGCACATGTGTTCTGCTTGGCGCCTTGGCTGGTTAAGTAGGGCTTTGGGTTGACCTCTGGTTCGGTTGCTGATCTGATGACCACATCATCCCCTCCCTCTTGACAAGGTTTCGACCTCGAAACTATGTAACCTGCAACAAGATAGAGCAAGTCAGCTTTCATCCTCTTTTGAGATTCTAAAACCTTACCTTGGAACTGTTTCGGTTTGGGAATGGAATTTGTATCAGGTGGTTCTCCTTTGAGAAAATAGGAATGGATCACGCTTCTGCTCTGGACATGGTCATTTCTTATCTTCTGGAGTGGATGGTCTTTCAAATTTTTGGTGGCCACGTTTCTGATCATCTTTGGAGTTGATCCTCCTAGCAACATAAGATAATCTGGTGGGATTTCTTTGAAGCTTTCTTCCTTGCAACCTGAAAAATTCTCAACATTCTGGACAAAAAGCAAGTGCATTATATCTGTCATTGAAATATTAAGAACATGCTTATCTAAAAGGAATCTTACCATAGGTTTTGGAAATTGAACAATGGATTGTTCAGATTTCGGTTTCCACTTAGAAGTGGGTTCATGGCTGAGCTTAGGGTCTGGTTCTTTCTTTGGAACTACAATAAGCTTATAGCTTTCATTTGTTCTACCTGTACCAAGAACACACACGTCAGTACTAGTATCCAAAGGTGGTGTGTGAAACTTACCTTGTTGGGATACTTTTATGACCGGTTTTGCTTCTTTAAGCAACATGGACTGCATTGTGTCTTGAACCATCTTCTGGTCCATCACAGGTGTGGCGCCTGGTGGCTCCTCTCCTTTGAATTCATGCTCCTTATTTCCTGTTACATCACCCTTTGACAAAGACAAGTGCATTACATAAGAATTTGGAATCAATAAATCAGATTGAATAAAACTATCACTTTTCATAGATAATTCTGTTTTCTCTTCTACTGATGTTTCTATCAATGCTTTCTTGGTAGGACAAACTACAGCAAAGTGTCCTCTTTTATGACATCTAGAACATGTCTGATCTTTTAAATCTTTAAATTTAGAAGACTTACCTTGGCTTGATGCCTCTTCTTTCTCTGGGTTTGAAATCTCATCATTCCTTGGACTTAAATCATGAACAACTTTTAAATCCAACAAGGACTTTGAGATCGTGTCTTTCTTGACTTCAGGACCTATCTTATCATCCTTGGACAAAGACAAGTGACTCATAACAGTGGGAGATGATTTACAAACAAATTTATCAAGTATAGGACTTACCTTGGCCTTTTCTTGAAAAATCAGTTTGTCTGGTTTTTCTTTGTGTCTGGCCAATGTGTCTTGGCTGACAAACTTCTTCTCCTCCATGGTCTTTGGGACCTCAATAGGTTGGTTTTGATCATAGCAAACCGTGGTCTTCTGGTTTGGCCGAATCTGGTCTTGATGGATCAAGCTTCTATGACCTTCTTTTGGTACATCTTTTCTTGCTTCTTTGGAACCATGAGTTGGATACCTCCTTGGATATAGTTCCTGGATTTCAGAACTTGTAATCTTGGGTGCAAACTCATATCTCATGACTTCCTTAAGAGCTCTCCATGTTTTGATAGTTGGCTCCTTGTAAAACCATCTATCACCTTCTTCTTGTACCCACCATTCAAAGGCATCATCTCTAAGTTGTTCAATGGCATAAGCAAGCCTCTCTTCCTTCAAGATGTTGTTGTAGTGAAACCATTCATCAAGGTTCCTCTCCCATATTAGATAACCTCTTTTTCCTGAAAATGTAAAGAGTTTAATTTTATCAGCAAAAGAGTTATAATTAAATTGAGAATTAACAACATGATGTTTGTGGGTTTGAGAAGTTGGGGTTTGATTGATCCTTGAAGGATCTGGTGGCTTGGGCTCGACATAGACAGCCTCTGGAGCATCTCCAAATCTCCTTTCTCCTGGCTGTGGACGTTGGCCTTGTGCCTTCTTTCTTTTCCTCAGCTGTGCAATCAGATCAACCTCTTGCAAAGCTGTCAAATGTTGGTTCTGTTTGGCCATCTGACATTGGCCGTGTGTTTCTCCTACCATGGCTTCCTGAAAACACTCTCAAAGATAAAGTGAAGAAATGGGAAGGTCTGGTCGAACCAAAATAAATCAAGTGCACAATGCAATTTAAACTAAACCGATAAAATATGCAATTATGAACCGAAATGAAATAAAGTATGCAAAAATTATTTTTTTTTTTTTTGGTTTTCTCAATGCAAACACGAAATGGACCAACTAATATGGCATGAAACAATAACTAGTATGATTTTTTTTTTTTGAAGGATATGCAAACAAAGGAAACAAATTCAAAATGACAATGTTTATGGGATTTTCGATTATGGAAACAAAACAAAAAGGAAACTAACAGGAATTCGAAACTAAGTGAAAGTAATATGAATCAAGCACAACTTTCTTTTTCTTTTTCGTTGTTTATAAGAACAGCAAGAACAAAATATGCAGAAACAAAAACTTGAAGCAAAAGACTGTTTATGGAATTTTTTTTTTTGATTTTCGATAAAGACAAAACAAATGCAAGCAAATGAAATATGATGCAAGGATAGATATAACCTGATTCAGGAACTTCAGCTCTGATACCAAAATGTTGTAGGCACAGGGGAGGTAACCCACGAATAGATAGAATGGTGGAACCAAGGTTTAAACCTGAAAACAAGAGAACCGATTTTTATGAGTTTTCTTAGAGTTTTATAATGCAAACAGAAACAAATATGAATATGAATCAAAATGACAATATGAATAAAAACAAATAGAAAAGGGATAGATTGATGGATATGGGATCTTTGTTGCTGGATGTGTATCACTTTCAACAAGGATCAATGGATGGGAGATGAATGAAGATGGAACCGGTCTTGCTGGATGTGTATCACTCTCAAGATCGATTAATGGATGGAGATGGGATGATGGACGCCACAAAGCTCTGTGAAAGGAGGCTTTGATAAGTCAAGTTGCTCCAGAGTTGTGTCTCACACACTCAAAAGACTTAGGACAATAGTTTTGACAAAACTAGAAAAACTGAATAATTCATAATACTTTCAAAGATGGGTGATTTACAATGAAACAAAGACTAGAGCTTTATAGGCTCGACCAAGGACTCTCTAACAGTCATAAAATGACATAAGGAAAGAAATAAAATCGAAATAAGAATCTTGGAAGCAAAAGAATTGATGGCTCCTTGAAAACTAGCCGTTGGAGGCTTAATGATGAGAATCTTGGCCAAATGAATGTAGATGGTGTCCTCCTTGTATCTGGACGGTTTGAGGGGGTAAGTGAGCTTCCTGGGAATCTTCTTAATGGTCTGGAAGGTGCTGATGTCGTGCATAGACTGAAGGAAAAAGAGCTGTTGGAGTTTTAATGCTTGAGACTCCAAATAAGGCAGTTTGGTGATAATGGGGATCTTCTTATTCCTATGTGGGCTGGTGCATGGGATGAAGTTGTAGAACTCTTCTGGCTCGTGTATAATGTCTCCTGGATGTCTTTGTTTATGTCTGGATGTCGTCTGGTTCTCCTGGTTGGATTGGAATTGCTTGGAATGGATCAAACCAAAAGATTGTCCAATCTTTCCATAAATAGCTCCGGTTTGATTTAAGTGATTCTCCATTGAACCGACTGATCTCCTGGGTTCTGGTGCAGCTAAGTACTTCTGGAATACCTCCTGATTGGTTGAAATGATCTCCTGGTCGCCAATTTCTGGTTTGAAGCTGATTGAACCGGTTAGCTTCCAATTGAGGCGAGTGTAGCACTGGTTTGACCGGTTCTGGCAAATTGAACATATCTTCTGATTTTCGTGTCCATTTCTCCTGAAATTTGGCTTTCTGGAAAGCTGATAAACTCCTCTTGACTCCAATGATGGGCTTTGTTTCATGCCGCTCCTTCCCTGGGCTGGAATCTCCTTCTAAAGTCGGGTACTCGCAGATGGACGGGCTGAGAAACCTCTGAGTTACAAAATTCATAACTTCTTGCTCCGTGAATATTTTAGCCCAATTCCAATTGGCCTGGACTCCTTCTGGAGTGTAGAATCCATAAAAATTATCCTCGTGACTTAAACCCTCCTGGTTTGTAAGATACAATATTTTTAGTGCACATGTGTTCTGCTTGGCGCCTTGGCTGGTTAAGTAGGGCTTTGGGTTGACCTCTGGTTCGGTTGCTGATCTGATGACCACATCACCAACATGCTGATATTTGTACTGATGGAAAGCCACGGACGTCCTGTGTGTGCTGACGGACACACACGTACACACACGGACAGCCATGGATGTCTTGTGTGTGCTGACGGACACACACGGGTGTCCTGTGTGTGCTGACGGACACCCACAGACGTCCAGTGTGTACTGAACAGACAGCCCACATGGGCCAAAATCACCCGAACAGTCCACGGGAAGGGTCAGCGTGCTGAGTCCAAGGACCAACGTGCTGATATGTATACTGATGGACAGCCACGGACGTCCTGTGTGTGCTGACGGACACACACGGACACACACGGACAGCCACGGACGTCCTTTGTGTGCTAGCAGACACCCACGGACATCCTGTGTGGGCTGGTAGACACCCACGGACGTCCTGTGTGTGCTGGCGGACACCCACGGACGTCCTGTGTGTACGGAACAGACAGCCCACGTGGGCCAAAATCACCCGAACAGTCCACGGGAAGGGTCAGCGTGCTGAGTCCAAGGACCAACGTGCTGATATGTGTACTAATGGACAGCCACAGACGTTCTGTGTGTGCTGACGGACACACACGGACACACACAGACAGCCACGGACGTCCTGTGTGTGCTGACAGAGAGCCATGGACGTCGTGTGGTTGCTGGCGGACACCCACAGACGTCCTGTGTGTACTGAACAGACAGCCCACGTTGGTAAAAATCACCCAACAGTCCACGGGAAGGGCCAGCGTGCTGAGTCCAAGGACCAGCGTGCTGATAGACATCCACAGACGTCATGTGTGTACTGACGGACACACACAGACACACACGGACAGCCACAGACGTCCTGTGTGTGTTGACGGACACACACGGACACCCACGTACGTCCTGTGTGCGCTGGCGGACACCCACGTACGTCCTGTTTGTACTGAACAGACAGCCCACGTGGGCCAAAATCACCCGAACAGTCCACGGGAAGGTTCAGCGTGCTGACTCCAAAGACCAACGTGCTGATATGTGTACTGATGGACAACCACGGACGTCCTGTGTGTTCTGACGGACACACACGTACACACACGGACAGCCACAAATGTCCTGTGTGTGCTGACGGACACACACGGGTGTCCTGTGTGTGCTGACAGACACCCACGGACGTCCAGTGTGTACTGAACAGACAGCCCACGTGGGCCAAAATCACCCGAACAGTCCACGAGAAGGGTCAGCGTGCTGAGTCCAAGGACCAACGTGCTGATATGTGTACTGATGGACAGCCACAGACGTTTTGTGTGTGCTGACGGACACACACGGACACACACGGACAGCCACGGACATCCTGTGTGTGCTGGCAGACACCCACGGACGTCCTGTGTGTGCTGGCGGACACCCACGGACGTCCTGTGTGTACTGAACAGTCAGCCCACGTGGGCCAAAATCACCCAAACAGTCCACGGGAAGGGTCAGCGTGCTGAGTCCAAGGACCAACGTGCTGATATGTGTACTGATGGACAGCCACGGACGTCCTGTGTGTGCTGACAGAGAGCCATAGACGTCCTGTGTGTGCTGGCAGACACCCACGGACGTCCTGTGTGTACTGAACAGACAGCCCACATGGGCAAAAATCACCCAACAGTCCACGGGAAGGGCCAGCGTGATACAGGCCGGGAAACAGACTGCACGGACGGACGGTCTGAGGTTCGAGAACTCGGACTGGACAGGACGGACGGACGGCTAGGGGACGGCTAGACGGTCGCGATGGGTTAGGAGTTGGCCGATCTGGTTCCTGAAACAAAAGAATGCTATTTTTATGAGTTTTTATGAATCAAAATAAGGAACAGGAAGAAAACAATATGATGAATGAAGAACAGAAGCAAATATGACTTTTTATGGGTTTTTATAATGAATGGAAAAAGCTAGAACTATATGATGCAAGATAGAACAAAAACAAAAGAAGGATAGAAGTATGGGGGATGGATCCTTGTTGCTGGATGTGTATCTCTCTCAACAAGAACAGTGGATGGAGGTGGATAGCTAAGGGATTTGGCTTGCTGGATGTGTATCACTCTCAAGGCAAATCGGTGGGTGGAATGGAGGTGAAGAATCGCCACAAGCTTGTTGGTTTGAAGCTTGATAAGATTCGGCTGCTCTCTCTTGTTTCTCACAGAAAAAGACTTAGGGTTTTAGGTTTGCAAAGGCAAAATTATTTCATAAAAGACTTAGGCAAAAATCGCCAACTTCATGGAGTTATATAGGGTTTACCCCTTATGAGACTCAAAGATAAAAGGCCTTAAACAAGCTGGCCGAAAATGAGGCTGAAACATTAGCCCAAAGTCTTAACCAAATAAATTAAAATAAACCAGACATCTGGTTGTCGGTTTGAGAAGGCTTAGACCAAGGCTAATAGCATGCTTGCATGTTGCCTCATTAAAACCTTACCAAGAAAACCCAATGGGACAAAACCTGGTGAGGAAAAAGAGTACAACACATGCTACTCCCCTTGGTGGTCGGCTAGATCTCAGAACCGGAAAGAGTTGGAGTGGATGAAATGGAAACTGAGTCTGGACCAAGCTCGGATGTGGAGATGAGAAGTCCGGCTTGGTTGAGTCTGAACTGGATCGGGTCGGCCGCGTCCTGAACCTCCTTTGGGCCGGCTTGATCTTGAATCTTCAACTGGACCATCTTCTCAATCAGCAGCTGGTCCTGGTCAGTCTGTCCATCTTGATCAAGGATATGCTGGACAGCTTTGGTGAAACCTTCTCGCAAGGCCCTGGTTCCACTCCGGGTAGTCGGACCGCGCCTAACTATGGGAACCTCTACTTGGATGGCCTCATCATTCCCTCCCTCTTGAAGAGGTTCTGGCCTCAGAACACCATCATCTGCAAAGTCATCACTATCTGCATGGAAAGGAGACAAATCCGAGACATTGAAAGTATGTGAAATTTTAAATTCAGCAGGGAGGTCAAGGATATAGGCGTTGTCGTTGATCTTCTTTAGGATGCGGAATGGTCCTGTCCCACGAGGAGAGAGCTTGGACTTCCGGGCTTCTGGAAACCTCTCGGGCCGCATGTGTAACCACACCAAGTCCCCGGGTTCGAACAGTACCTCCTTCCTCTTCTGGTCATACTTGGCCTTGACCTTAGCCGCCTTGGCTTCTATCCTCTCCTTGACCTTTAGGTGCATATTCTTAACAAACTCTGCCTTGGCGACTCCATCACGACTGCGGTACATGGAGCTGGGCAGTTCGGTGAAGTCTAAAGGAGTCTCTGGCTGAAACCCATAAACAATCTCAAAAGGTGACAGGTTAGTAGTAGAGTGCCTAGCATGGTTATAAGCAAACTCAACAAAAGGCAAACAAGACAACCAATTTCTTAAATTCTTACCGACCGTAGCTCTCAACAGTTGAGAAAGCGTACGGTTTACTACCTCAGTCTGGCCGTCGGTCTGGGGATGGCAAGTGGTCGAGAATAGTAGCTTGGTTCCGAACTTGCCCCATAGTGTCCTCCAGAAATGGCTGAGGAACTTGGCATCACGGTCAGACACAATGGTTCGAGGAACACCATGTAGTCGGACCACTTCTTTGAAGAATAGGTCGGCGGTCTGAGTGGCATCATTAGTGGTGTTACAGGCTATGAAATGGGCCATCTTGGAGAACCTGTCTACCACTACAAAAATGGAATCCTTGTGGTTTATCTTGGGTAAACCCAGCACAAAGTCCATAGAAATGTCTACCCAAGGGTGGTTAGGAATCGGTAATGGCATTTGTAAACCGTAAGGATGTGACCTGGACTTGGTTTTGAGGCAAGTAGTGCACTTGGCGCATATGCTCTCCACATCCCTCTTCATGTTTGGCCAAAAGAAATGTTCAGTTAGGACACTCAAGGTCTTGTCCCGACCAAAGTGTCCCATGAGGCCGCCACCATGGGCCTCCCGAACCAGCAGTTCCCTCATGGCTCCTTTGGGAATGCACAGCCTCTTTCCCTTGAACAGGAACCCCTCATGCTGGTAGTATGGCCCAAAAGCCCCCTTCTCAGTGTTCCTGAAAACTTCATTAAAATCAAGATCAGTGGCATAAGATTCTTTAATATGTTCGAAACCCATGATCTTGGCCTCCATGGTCACAATGAGAGTGTGTCTCCGGGACAGTGCATCGGCCACCACATTGTCCTTGCCCTTCTTGTACTTGATCACATAGGGAAAGGTCTCCACGAACTCGAGCCATCTGGCGTGCCTCTTCTTGAGTGTGGTCTGTCCCCTCAAGTGCTTAAGTGTCTCATGATCTGTATGAATAACAAATTCCTTAGACAAAAGGTAATGCTGCCAAGTTTCAAGGGACCTTACTAGAGCGTATAGCTCTTTGTCATAGGTTGGGTAGTTGAGGGCAGCTCCACTCAGTTTCTCACTAAAGAATGCCACTGGTCGGCCCCCTTGAGTGAGGACAGCTCCAATGCCTGTACCTGATGCATCACACTCAATCTCAAAAGTTTTATTAAAATCAGGGAGTGTAAGAACGGGTGCATGAGTTAAACTATATTTAAGCTTGTTGAAAGACTCCTCTTGGGCAGGGCCCCAAACAAAGGATACATTCTTCTTGATCACTGAGGTCATGGGTGCAGCAATGGTGCTGAAGTCCTTGACAAACCGCCTATAGAAGCTGGCTAGGCCATGGAAACTTCGGACTTGCCCAATAGTGGTCGGTGTGGGCCAGTCTTGGATGGCCTTGATCTTCTCCTCATCGACCTTCAAACCCTGTGAACTCACAACAAAGCCTAAAAATATTAACTGGTCAGTGCAAAATACACACTTCTTGAGATTGGCAAAGAGTCCTTCCTGCCGGAGAGCCTTCAAAACCTGTTCTACATGACTAATGTGATCGGATAAGCACTGACTATAGATCAATATGTCATCAAAATAGACAACCACAAATTTACCAATGTAAGGCCTTAGAACCTCGTTCATAAGCCTCATGAAGGTACTAGGGGCGTTGGTAAGACCAAAGGGCATCACCAGCCACTCATACAAGCCTTGCTTGGTCTTGAAAGCAGTCTTCCACTCGTCTCCCTCCTTCATCCGAACTTGGTGATAGCCACTCCTAAGATCAATCTTGGAAAACACGGTGGAACCACTCAGTTCATCTAACATATCATCAAGTCTAGGAATGGGGTACCGATATTTTATGGTGATGTTGTTGATGGCTCGGCAATCAACACACATACGCCATGTTCCATCCTTCTTAGGCACCAATAGGACGGGTACTGCACATGGGCTGAGACTCTCTCGAATGTATCCCTTGTCCATGAGGTCTTGGACCTGTCTCTCCAGCTCCTTAGCCTCCTCCGGATTGACTCGGTATGCGGCTCGGTTTGGAAGTGGGGCGCCTGGCACAAAGTCTATCTGATGTTCGATGCCTCGGAGGGGTGGTAAGCCGGCTGGTATCTCTTCAGGGAACACGTCCTTGTACTGGTCCATTAGTCCTTGCATCTCAGCTGGACAATCTGGTGCCTCAAAACCTGCAAAACAACCTTCCTTGAAAACCATTAGTAGCACCTGTGTGTCTTGCTGCAATGATTTAATCAATTTACTAGAAGAGATGTAAAGGTTAGTTTTACTAAACAATCCAGACTGATCCATGGCCCTCTGCATCTCGTACACCTCTTGTGGACTGAGAGGAGCCAGGCTGTGCTTCTTGTTGTTGTGGGTAAAGCTGTAGATGTTAGTCCTCCCATGGTGAATAGTCTCCTTGTCAAACTGCCAAGGCCTCCCTAACAGTAGATGACCGGCTTGCATAGGAACCACATCACACTTCACCTGGTCCTGGTACTTACCAATACAAAAGGAAACAACAACTTGCTCCGAGATTTTAAGCTCCGTCTCATCATTGAGCCACTTGAGCTTGTATGGCCTGGGGTGTGGCAACTTTGCTAGTCCTAACTTTTCAACAAGGTACCTGCTGGCCACGTTAGTGCAAGAGCCACCATCAATAATTAGACTACATACCTTGCCTTCCACGCTACATCTAGTATGGAAGATGTTCTCTCGTTGGACGGTTTCTGGATCAAAGAGAGCACTGAGAGCTCGTCTGACCACCAGTAGCTCACCAGTTTCAGCATAGTCCACTATCTCGTCTCCTGAGTCAGCCATCTCTACATCGGCCTCGTCTTGGGACTCATACTCGCCGTCTGCCTTAAGGATCATGACACGCTTGTTCGGACAGTCCCTGGCGTAGTGCCCCTTCCCCTGACATTTGAAACAAGTAATATCACGAGTTCTTTGAGCTTGTGTTTGTCCCTTACCTGGTTCGGATGAACCTGGTTTGGACTGGTCGGT
This sequence comes from Brassica rapa, assembly GCF_000309985.2. Classification (NCBI taxonomy): domain Eukaryota; kingdom Viridiplantae; phylum Streptophyta; class Magnoliopsida; order Brassicales; family Brassicaceae; genus Brassica; species Brassica rapa. The sequence goes on from NW_022610939.1 coordinate 123,931, forward strand.
TTGGCTCTTCTTGAACCGGTTTTCCACTTCAATGGATTTGTTCTTCTCAGCCCCTTGGATCCGGATGAAGCCCATGGCGTCTTGTTCCTGGCACTAGAGGCGTTCTTCCTTTTAATGTGCTGCTCGGCCTGGATGGCATAGTGGAGGAGATCATTGAAGTTGACGTAGGTCTGCCTCTCCACCTTGCGAGCGATGCGGTCTTGAAGGCCTTCCAAGAACTGAGCCATCATAACCTCTTCGGTCTCGCGCGTCCTGAGCTTGTTCTTGAGAGCCTCAAACTCCTCAAAGTACTCCTCTACGGACCTAGTACCCTGAGACAACTTGCGAAAACGTTTTAGTAAGTCCCGCTGATAGTATGAGGGAATATACCTTGCACGGAGCTTAGCTCGCATCTCATCCCAAGTCTCAATCCTATAGACTCTGCCAACCTCGGCTACTTCCCTGTCCCACCAGGTTAGGGCATTGTCCGTCAGTTGGGCTGCGGCTAAGGCGATCTTCTTGGCCTCGGTATAGCGGTAGTACTCAAAGATGTACTCCATGCGCCTCTCCCATTCAATGTAGGCGTCCGGGTCAACCTTTCCAGCAAAGGTTGGAGGAGTAAGTTTGAGATCCTTGCCTCCTTGCCAAGCTACTTCATCGTCTCGGAATCTCCTTCGGACCGGGCTCCCATCGCCTTGGACCCGATACTCCCGTCGGTTTCCACGTCCGGCACGTTCGCGCCGCGGCTCTTCCGGTTCGGTACGGTCAGTGTCCGAGTTGTCCTCACTGGATTGGGACTGTTGTTCCTCTGGAATGGGTTGGTTTCTCCTCCTTGGCCGTGGTACATTAGCTCGATCCCTTCCTGCTATATGAGCCAGCTGCTCAGTCACAGTAGCCAGTGCGGCTTGGAGTTCAGCATGGTTAGCCATCAGCTGAGCATTGATCTCGGCATGTGTTGGTGCTCCATTTAGGTCTCCCATGTCTCCTGCGACAAGAGAGGAAGAAAGAAAGAGTAATCTGCAAGGGATCAAAGAGAAAGGAAAAGGATATCTAAATAGGTATGCAATGAATGTAAAACTTCCTTTTTTTTAAGTTAAGTTTCAAAAATTTAAAAATGGAAAGTACAATCTTTCTTTTCTTTTTTTTTGAAATTGGAAAAACTTGAAGTGCAAGCCAAGGAAATATTAAATGCAATTAAATGGAAATCCGAAAAAGGAAAGTAAAAAATATCGATGGATCAAAAGATATGCCAAAAAGAAAACAGTTTTGAACTCGCCAAGAACAGCAAGAACAAAATTCATTTTTTTTTTGAAGTTCAAAGGAATGAAAACAAGCAATTAACAAAAGCCAGAAGGATAGGATACAACCGAAGGTGTAGGAGCTTTGAGCTCTGATACCAAAATGATACAGGCCAGGAAACAGACTGCACGGACGGACGGTCTGAGGTTCGAGAACTCGGACTGGACAGGACGGACGGACGGCTATGGGACGGCTAGACGGTCGCGATGGGTTGGGAGTTGGCCGATCTGGTTCCTGAAACAAAAGAATGCTATTTTTATGAGTTTTTATGAATCAAAATAAGGAACAGGAAGAAAACAATATGATCAATGAAGAACAGAAGCAAATATGACTTTTTATGGGTTTTATAATGAATGGAAAAAGCTCTAGAACTATATGATGCAAGATAAACAAAAATAAAAGAAGGATAGAAGTATGGGGGATGGATCCTTGTTGCTGGATGTGTATCTCTCTCAACAAGAACAGTGGATGGAGGTGGATAGCTATGGGATTTGGCTTGCTGGATGTGTATCACTCTCAAGGCAAATCGATGGATGGAATGGAGGTGAAGAATCGCCACAAGCTTGGTGGTTTGAAGCTTGATAAGATTCGGCTGCTCTCTCTTGTTTCTCACAGAAAAAGACTTAGGGTTTTAGGTTTGCAAAGGCAAAATTATTTCATAAAAGACTTAGGCAAAAATCGCCAACTTCATGGAGTTATATAGGGTTTACCCTTATGAGACTCAAAGATAAAAGGCCTTAAACAAGCTGGCCGAAAATGAGGCTGAAACATTAGCCCAAAGTCTTAACCAAATAAATTAAAATAAACCAGACATCTGGTTGTCGGTTTGAGAAGGCTTAGACCAAGGCTAATAGCATGCTTGCATGTTGCCTCATTAAAACCTTACCAAGAAAACCCAATGGGACAAAACCTGGTGAGGAAAAAGAGTACAACACATGCTACTCCCCTTGGTGGTCGGCTAGATCTCAGAACCGGAAAGAGTTGGAGTGGATGAAACGGAAACTGAGTCTGGACCAAGCTCGGATGTGGAGATGAGAAGTCCGGCTTGGTTGAGTCTGAACTGGATTGGGTCGGCCGCGTCCTGAACCTCCTTTGGGCCGGCTTGATCTTGAATCTTCAACTGCACCATCTTCTCAATCAGCAGCTGGTCCTGGTCAGTCTGTCCATCTTGATCAAGGATATGCTGGACAGCTTTGGTGAAACCTTCTCGCAAGGCCCTGGTTCCACTCCGGGTAGTCGGACCGCGCCTAACTATGGGAACCTCTACTTGGATGGCCTCATCACAGCGGGCTGAGTCCAAAGACCAGTGTCCTGATATGTGTACTGATGGACAGCCACGGACGTCCTGTGTTATGACGGACAACACGGACACATACAGACAGCACAGACGTCCTGTGTGTGTTGCACCGGACAGACACGGACACCACGGACGTCCTGTGTGCTGGCGGACACCCACGGACGTCCTGTGTGTACTGAACAGACAGCCCACGTGGGCCAAATCACCCGAACAGTCCACGGGAAGGTTCAGGTGCTGAGTCCAAGGACCAACGTGCTGATATGTGTACTGATGGACAGCCACAGACGTCCTGTGTGTGCTGACGGACACACACATACACACACGGACAGCCACGGA
>NW_022610940.1:0-97836 GCF_000309985.2 Brassica rapa
AAGCTTGATTGAACTCTTCTTGACAGCTTCTTAGAGCTTCACCTGATTTGTACAAGCTCTATCTTCTCTTCAGTTCAAACATTCATCTCCACCACTTTATTGTATCCAAATCAAGCTTCTCACAAAGTGATTCATCCTGGTTGATTGGAAACGACGAAGAAGCTGTGTATTCCCAAACTGGGAAACTGGAATCACCTGATTTGAAAGTGGATAACTTTCTTTTCGCCACTCCTATGAGATTATTCAACTTCCTGGTGATTCTCCACCACTTTTATGTATCCAAATAAAGCTTCTCACAAAGTGATTCATCCTGGTTTTATTGGAACGACGATGAAGCTGTGCTATCCCAAACTGGAAACTGGAATCACCTGATTTGAAAGTGGATAACTTCTTCACCGCCAACTCCCTATGTGATTTTCAACTTCCTGGTGATTCTCCACCACTTTATGTATCCAAATCAAGCTTCTCACAAAGTGATTCATCCTGGTTTGATTGGAACGACGAAGAAGCTGTGCTATTTCAAACTGGGAAACTGGAATCACCTGATTTGAAAGTGTGGATAACTTCTTCATCCCAACTCCTATGACATTTATTCAGCTTCCTGGTGATTCTACACCACCACTTTATTCAAAATCAAGCTTCTCACAAAGTGATTCATCCTGGTTTGATTGGAACGACGAAGAAGCTGTGCTATTCCCAAACTGGGAAACTGGAATCACCTGATTTGAAAGTGGGATAAGTTCTTCATCCAAACTCCTATTGTTAATATGAAGGCATTGGATGATGAGAAGTGTTGAGAGTAATAGATGAGGTTGGGAAAGAGTAAGGAGTTGGAGAGGAATGAGTTTGGGTCGACCTAAGCCGTACAGGCCGTACAGGCCGTACTGGCCGTACTGACCGTACCATTAGGGTCGACCAAACTCACCAAAGGGAAGTTACCATGCCACGGTAACTTAGGAGAAGTAACACTGATCTTCTACCACACTGGTTTACGTTAAGATGGATAAGGAAGAGCTTAGAGACAGGCTGTCACTTGCTGGATAAAGCTAAAGGTGCTTTACATCCAAGGATAAGCTAATTGGACAGTTTGAATTAAAGTAGAATCCTATCCATTGCAATAGTGTGATTTCGAAAACCCTTATGTCTCTTGTAGCCTCACTATATATTGTAGTCTCTCATCATTAATAAAACTTAGACAGTTCTAAACAAATCAATCTCTCTATACTTTTCACAATGATTCTCCATTAGTCTCTTAATCTCTTAAATCTACTCTAATCTCTTCTCTATTCTTATCTAAACTCAGATTATCTTTACATTACTCAAAAGTGATATGGTATCAGAGCCAGGTTGATTTCAATCTGAGTTCTTGGCGTTTTTCTCTTGAAGATTCAAACTTGAAACTTTGAGAGATCAAGTGAGAGTGGTGTGAGTGTTCTTGGAAGAAGCTGCATCCCGGGAGCTACATCTTCATTCCGGCAGTCTTATCAAGCTTTTTGAGGGTTCTTTGAAGAGTAAAGACAAGGCACGGAAGGGTTTGAGCTGGTGTTGTAGTTCTGAGTCTCAAGATCAAGTCTTTTACAAGTTATTGAAGTGAAACTGCTTAAGATGGAGAGTGGTTCCAAGATGAAGGTTGCTGTGACTTTCAAAGGAAGTAACTACCTAGTATGGTCTAGGATGGTGAAGACTGCTGTGGGAAGTAAGGGTTTATGGAAGCACATCACATCTGGTGAGGCTCCAAAGCTCATTACTCAAGGAGGAGACAAGGAGAGTGTCTCGGAAGCTGAAGCTGAGAAGTGGCAACAAGAGGACATGATGGTGATGTCTGCTCTTCATAGCTCGTTGGAGCCAGCCATTCTAGATGCTTACAGCTATTGTGAGACAGCCAAGGAGCTGTGGGAAACATTGAAGAAGGTGTATGGAAACACCTCTAACCTCAGCCGGGTCTTTGAAGTGAAGAAAGCTTTGAATGATCTAACTCAGGAGGACATGGAGTTCACTAAGCATTTGGGGAGGTTCCGGACACTCTGGTCAGAGCTGGAGATGCTGAGGCCGAGCACAACTGATCCGGAGCTGCTGAATGAAAGAAGAGAGCAAGACAAGGTCTTTGGGTTGTTGCTGACAATGAATCCAAGATACAGTGGGTTGATTCAGCATATGTTGAGGGCGGATAAGCTTCCTGACTTAGAGGATGCGTGTGCTCAGATACAAAAGGAGCAAGGCTCCATTGGCTTGTTTGGTGGTAAAGGAGACTTGTCTCTAGCCAATGCTGCGCAAACTGATCATGAGGAGATACCACAAGCCAACAGAGCAGCACACGGCAAGTATGAAGACAGGAAGTTCAATGGCAATTGTGATCACTGCAAGAAGCATGGACACAAGAAGAGCCAGTGCTGGATACTACATCCTCATCTGAAGCCGGCGAAGTTCATGAAGGACAGGGAGGCAAGAGCTCATGCGTCTGAGGGAACAAGTGGAACCGGATCATCTAGCCGTGGAGCTGAAGGAGAGGGGCGTGAGGGTGATGGCAAGGCACTGGTGACATACTCAGGAGTTCCTAACACCCGTGGCAATGATCAAGACTTCATCAGGAGATCCGAGATGGATGCTCTCATCAAAATGCTCAAGGAGAATGGTAACACTCATGGGTACTCCTTTGGTGCATCCATGATAGCTAAGACTATAGAAACGTCTCCTTGTGTTACTGATATTGCTAGGATGGATAGAGTTAAATGCAATGAACAGGCTAGACATGAGTACACCTTTGCTAGAAATGCTAGGATGAATCATGAACTAAATGCATTTAGATCACCTTTGAACCTTTGTCATAATGCTAGCAGTATAACTAAGCCATTAATTGTTGATTCTGGTGCATCTCATCACATGATTAGTGATACAAATCTGATTAAGGATATAGAACCAACTAGTGGACATGTTATGATTGCAAATGGGGACAAGATCCCTATTAGAGGAATAGGAAACTTGAAGTTGTTTGATAAGAACACTAGAGCTTTCTATATGCCTGAATTTACATCTAACTTGCTATCTGTTAAGAAATGCACAACTGATTTGAATTGCAATGTTATATTCAGTCCTAATGATGTAAAGTTTCAGGATATTGAGAGCAGCCACTTGATTGGAAAAGGAATCACTAAAGGAGAGTTGTATTTGCTTGAAGAACTTGATCCTGTTTCCAATTACAATTGCTCGTTTACTACTGCTTCTAGTTTAAATAAAAATGCTTTGTGGCATGCTAGATTAGGACATCCTCATGGTAGAGCTTTGAACTTGATGTTACCAGGTGTTTTATTTGAGAATAAGGATTGTGAAGCATGCATTTTAGGCAAGCATTGTAAAACTGTTTTTCCAAACTCTACTAGTGTTTATGATAAGTGCTTTGATCTTATTCATTCTGATGTGTGGACTGCACCTTGCATATCTAGAGACAATCATAAGTACTTTGTCACATTCATTGATGAAAAATCCAAATACACCTGGTTAACTTTAATCCCATCAAAAGATAGAGTAATAGATGCATTTAAGAACTTTCAAGCTTATGTGACTAACCATTATAATGCCAAGATTAAAATTTTTAGATCAGATAATGGAGGGGAGTACACAAGCTATGCGTTCAAGAGTCATCTAGAGCATCATGGGATCTTGCATCAAACAAGCTGTCCTTATACTCCACAACAGAATGGGGTAGCTGAGAGGAAGAACCGACACTTGATGGAGGTTGCTAGGTCACTGATGTTCCAAGCAAACGTTCCAAAGAGATTTTGGAGTGATGCTGTGGCTACTGCTTGTTATTTGATCAACAGGATTCCCACAAAGGTGTTGAAGGATCAAGCACCATTTGAAGTTCTAAACAAGCACAAGCCATCAGTGGATTACTTGAGAGTATTTGGATGTTTATGCTTTGTGTTGGTACCAGGAGAGTTGAGAAACAAGTTAGATGCAAGGAGCACTAAGGCTATGTTCATTGGCTACTCAACAACACAAAAGGGATATAAGTGCTATGATCCAGCAACTAGAAGAGTCCTAGTCTCTAGAGATGTGAAGTTCATAGAAGCAAGAGGATACTATGAAGAAAAGAATCAAGAGGAGCTAAAGGATTTAACATCAGATAAGGCAGGCGCTTTAAGACTGATTTTGGAAGGTCTAGGTATCACGATGAACCAGGATCCAAATGTGGGGAGTAGGAACCAACATGAGAGTTCTCCGGCCCCTGTTGGAGCTAATCAGTCACCTCACCTTGATCGTGAGGGGGGAAGGGAATCTGAAACTCAAGAAGATGGTCAGGATGGAGCCGGCTTGAGTGAAGAAGAAGAAGAGAGTGTTTCAGTCTCACACAATCAAGGTGAGCAAAGCCAAGAAGATGAAGAACATCAGAGTGGAGTTCAAGAACCGAGTACACAAGATGAACCGGTTCAGAACAAGAACAACCTGTATTGAGAAGAAGCACAAGGCTGAGGAAGGATCCTTCCTCTTGGGTAAACACGCGAGTGTACTACAATGCCCAAGCTGTGGAGCATCCCTCTCAAGCTGTGTGCTCCTTTGCTCAATACCCTGAAGAGCATTGTGCCTTTATGGTAAACTTGGATGAGAACTACATTCCAAGAAGCTATGAAGAGGCAGTAATGGATAAGGAATGGAAGGAATCAGTTGGAGCTGAGGCAGGAGCTATGATCAAGAATGATACATGGTATGAGAGTGAGTTACCAAAAGGGAAGAAGGCTGTGACTAGTAGATGGATCTTCACAATCAAGTATAAGGCTGATGGAACAGTTGAGAGGAAGAAGTCAAGACTGGTTGCAAGAGGTTTACTCAAACTTATGGAGAAGATTACATTGAGACCTTTGCGCCAGTAGCTAAACTACACACAATCCGGATTGTATTAAGCTTAGCTGTGAACCTTGGATGGGGCTTATGGCAAATGGATGTGAAGAATGCATTTCTACAAGGAGAGCTGGAGGATGAAGTGTATATGCATCCACCTCCAGGCTTGGAACACTTAGTGAAGAGAGGGAATGTGTTGAGACTGAAGAAAGCTATCTATGGACTGAAGCAATCACCAAGAGCTTGGTACAACAAGCTGAGTACTACTCTGAATGGCCGAGGTTTCAAGAAGTCTGAACTAGACCACACCCTCTTCACTCTCACTACTCCCTCAGGTATGATTGCACTCCTTGTGTATGTTGATGATATCATTATCACAGGAAGTGATAAGGAAGGTATCATAGCAACCAAGGAGTTCCTTAAATCCATGTTTGAGATTAAAGACTTGGGAGAAATGAAATACTTTCTTGGAATTGAGATATGTAGATCCAAGGAAGGTTTGTTCATGTCCCAAAGGAAGTATACACTTGATCTTTTGAAAGGTGCAGGTGCTTATGGAGGCAAGACAGCAAGGATGCCTATGGAGGATGGCTACAAAGTCCCACGAGAGGGGGAGATTGAAGACAGCAAACCTTATCAGGATCCTAAACTCTATAGAAAACTAGTTGGTAAATTGATTTACCTTACCATAACTAGACCTGACATTGTTTTGCTGTGAATCAGGTGAGTCAACACATGCAAGTGCCTAAGGAGCATCACTGGCGCATGGTGGAGAGAATCTTGATGTATCTCAACGGCTCACCTGATCAAGGAGTTTGGATGGGTTGCAATGGGAGCACTGAAGTGGTTGGATACTGTGATGCGGATTGGGCTGGTGATAGAGCAGACAGGAGATCAACCACAGGCTATTGCACATTCATTGGAGGCAACTTGGTTACTTGGAAGAGTAAGAAGCAGAAGGTGGTGTCTTGCTCAAGTGCAGAGGCTGAGTATAGAGCTATGCTGAAGCTTACCAACGAGCTGGTGTGGATCAAAGGTATCTTGAAGCATTTGGAGATTGATCAAGCCACGCCAATGACAATGCATTGTGATAACCAAGCTGCCATCCACATTGCCTCCAACTCGGTGTTCCATGAGAGACCAAGCACATTGAAGTGGATTGTCACAAGGTGAGGCAGATGATCATCTTAGGAGTCATCCTGCCATGCTACACAAGAAGTGAAGATCAGTTGGCTGATGTGTTCACTAAGGCTGCGAGACAGAAGACAATGGAGTCCATTCACATCAGGTTGGGCCTCATTGATCTTGGGAAGAGAAGGAGCTGATCCTCTTGGCTGTGAGGTCTTTACTCTTTTTCCCTCATCAAGGTTTTGTCCCAATGGGTTTTCCTTGGTGAGGTTTTTAATGAGGAAGATCTCATAGCCATCCAAGCTTAGGCTTTCACAAAGCTAAGCTTGAGGGGGAGTGTTAATATGAAGGCATTGGATGATGAGAAGTGTTGAGAGTAATAGATGAGGTTGGGAAAGAGTAAGGAGTTGGAGAGGAATGAGTTGGGTCGACCTAAGCCGTACAGGCCGTACAGGCCGTACTGGCCGTACTGACCGTACCATTAGGGTCGACCAAACTCACCAAAGGGAAGTTACCATGCCACGGTAACTTAGGAGAAGTAACACTGATCTTCTACCACACTGGTTTACGTTAAGATGGATAAGGAAGAGCTTAGAGACAGGCTGTCACTTGCTGGATAAAGCTAAAGGTGCTTTACATCCAAGGATAAGCTAATTGGACAGTTTGAATTAAAGTAGAATCCTATCCATTGCAATAGTGTGATTTCGAAAACCCTTATGTCTCTTGTAGCCTCACTATATATTGTAGTCTCTCATCATTAATAAAACTTAGACAGTTCTAAACAAATCAATCTCTCTATACTTTTCACAATGATTCTCCATTAGTCTCTTAATCTCTTAAATCTACTCTAATCTCTTCTCTATTCTTATCTAAACTCAGATTATCTTTTACACTACTCAAAAGTGATACCTATGAGATTTATTCAACTTCCTGGTGATTCTACACCACTTTATGTATTCAAATCAAGCTTCTCACAAAGTGATTCATCTTGGTTTGATTGGAACGACGAAGAAGCTGTGCTATTCCCAAACTGGGAAACTGGAATCACCTGATTTGAAAGTGGGATAACATCTTCATGCCAACTCCTATGAGATTTATTCAACTTCCTGGTGATTCTCCACCACTTTATGTATCCAATTCAAGCTTCTCACAAAGTGATTATCCTGGTTGATTTGAACGACGATGAAGCTGTGCTATTCCCAAACTGGGAAACTGGAATCACCTGATTTGAAAGTGGGATAACTTCTTCTTGCCAACTCCTATGAGATTTATTCAACTTCCTGGGTATTCTCCACCACTTTATGTATCCAAATCAAGCTTCTCACAAAGTGATTCATCCTGATTTGATTTGAACGACAGAGAAGCTGTCCTATTCCCAAACTGGGAAACTAGAATCACCTGATTTGAAAGTGGGATAACTTCTTTTCGCCAACTCCTATGAGATTTATTCAACTTCCTGGTGATTCTCCACCACTTTATGTATCCAAATCAAGCTTCTCACAAAGTGATTCATCCTGGTTTGATTGGAACGACGACGAAGAAGCTGTGCTATTCCAAACTGGGAAACTGGAATCACCCTGATTTGAAAGTGGGATAACTTCTTTTCGCCAACTCTTATGAGATTTATTCAACTTCCTGGTGATTCTCCACCACTTTCTGTATCCAAATCAAGCTTCTCACAAAGTGATTCATCCTGTTTGATTTGAACGACGATGAAGCTGTGCTATTCCCAAACTGGGAAACTGGAATCACCTGATTTGAAAGTGGGATAACTTCTTCTTGCCAACTCCTATGAGATTATTCAACTTCCTGGGTATTCTCCACCACTTTATGTATCCAAATCAAGCTTCTCACAAATGATTCATCCTGGTTTGAATGGAACGACGAAGAAGCAGCTGTGATGTTCCCAAACTGGAAACTGAATCACCTGATTTGAAAGTGGGATACTTCTTCATCCCAACTCCTATGAGATTTATTCAACTTCCTGGTGATTCTACACCACTTTATGTATTCAAATCAAGCTTCTCACAAAGTGATTAATCCTGGTTTGATTGGAACGACGAAGAAGCTGTGCTATTCCCAAACTGGGAAACTGGAATCACCTGATTTGTGTTGAGATGAGAGAATAAATGGTTGATATATTGAGAGAGGAAGAGAGTTGGAGTAGACAGTAACTTTGGAGTTTTACTGTGGTAACTTTAGTTTAACCACAGTAACAACTTGGGAAGTTATCTGATGGCATGAGAAGGTAACTTAGTGAAGGGAAGAGAGTAAACTCGACCAAAGAGGATAAGGAAGGATAAGGGAGCCTTTGACAGCCTGTATGATGCTGGAAAGGAGAGGATGCTTTTCTACTAGTGCAAGCATGTGAGAAAGCACAGCCAAGTGATTCAAAAGGAGTTCCAGCCTGTCCTTTGACTACACATGCTTATACATTTCGAAATCCCTTGTTGCTCTCTCTTTATATACTTGTAAACCCTCATCAGTATTAATTAATGGAGTTTTGAGTCTCTCTCTCTAGTCTCTCTCTTGTTCTTAATCTCTAATCTCTTTAATTCTCAGATTAAACTTAATCACTCTTTAAATCACAAAATCTAATATGGTATCAGAGCCAGGTTCCTTTAAAAGGAGAGAGTGATTTCGTTTTCTAAATGTCCTTGAGTGTTCTTGAGTGTTCTTGAGAGTTCTTGAGAGTTTGTCAAGAGCTAGATCCTTTAAAAGTCAAGTTGGTGTCTGTTGGTGTTTCTTTTGGAGAGTCAGCCTCAAGGGAGTCCCTTTAGGTGTTTGACAAGGTCAGAAGAGGGGTCTAGTTTGTGGTTAAGCTTGGCGTGTGAGATTAGAAGCATTTGGGGGAAGATCTAGGCTAAAGGTTGTTGCTTTAGGCTAAAGGTTGTTGCTTTAGGCTAAAGGAAATGGAGCTGCTTCAATCTGGTACAACAAGGCGTGAAGAGAAGAAAGAGAGAGGGAATGAGTGGGGGTGGTTCTCACAAATGAAAACAACTCTGAAAAGGTGTGGAGTTTGGAGAAACCATGAGAAGGAAGAGTCTTTGAAGGGTAAAGCTGCTGAGAAAGATCAGACAGCAAGAGAAACAAGTGGAGATTGCTTTAGTCTTGAAGAAAGTATACTGCTTGAGAAGATTGAAGATGTTTATGAGAACAAGATCAATCTTAGGAGAGTGTGTGAAGTCAAGAAGGTGATCAGTGAAGCTAAGCAAGGAAGAGAAGAGTTCAATAACCATGTGAGGAAGCTACAACACTTGTGGGTTGAACTACAAGGGTTGAGATCCCATGTGGATGGGGATGCTACACCAGAGCAAGAGATGGTCTTGAAGCTCTTGGCGAGCATGGAGTCATCATATGGGTGGCTGGTGGAGATGGTTCTAAGAGGGGAACAGCTTCCGGAAATGGAAGAGATCTGTGTGCTTATAAGAAGGGCGTATGAGATAATGAGAGATGATGAGAGGCTAACCATGAGTAGGAGTGAGAGCTCATGGAAGCCAAATGGGAGTAGGAGTGAGAGCTTCCAGAAGCTAACCATGAGTAGGAGTGAGGGCTCATGGAGGCTAACCGGGAGTAGGAGTGAGGGCTTCCGGAAGAGGAGGAGGTGCAGAATGCTATCCAAAGCTTATATCAACATAGGAAAGGGTAGGAAGAGAGTTGTGGGAGAGTGTTCTTACTCAGCCTACATGGGGGAATCAGTAGAAGACAGTGGGGTGTTAAGAGAGCAGGAGAAAGGGAGTGGAGCTGATGATCGCATCACCAGGAAGGAATGGAGAGTGTTCATGGAACATGTACAAGCCTTAGCAGCAAGCAAGAAGCATGCTATACAATCCGGAGCTTCTAAACCCATGGTGATTGATTCTGGAGCAAGTCATCATATGATCAGTGATAGGAGGCTTATAAGTGAGATCAAGGCTGCAACAGGGAGTGTTAGGATAGCTAATGGTGCTATGATCCCAATAGAAGGAGTGGGAAAGCTCAACTGTTTGAGAAGGACACGGCTGCCTTCTACATGCCTCAGTTCACTTCAAATCTATTATCTGTGAAGAAAGCTACCATTGATCTTGATTGTCAAGTAGTATTCAGACCTGATGAAGTTGAGTTTCAAGATTTGAAGACTGGGAGAGTCATTGGCAGAGGAGACAGCAAGAATCAGCTATACCACCTCGACTTGGCTAAGACCTCTAATCCCTTTGATTCTATTTGCTTGAGTAGTACTGCTGAGAAGATTGATAGTATTACTTGGCATGCTAGATTAGGACATCCTCATGCTCGTGCCATTGAATTGATAATCCCTAATATGTCATTCAATCACTTGGATTGTGAAGCATGCATATTAGGAAAGCATTGTAGGACTGTTTTCCCAACATCTAAGACTACTTATGAGCATTGCTTTGATCTAGTTCACTCGGATGTGTGGACCGCTCCATGCATGTCTAGAGACAGCCATAAATACTTTGTAACATTCATTGATGAGAAGTCTAAGTATACATGGCTCACATTGCTTCCATCTAAAGATAAGGTGCTAGAAGCGTTTATGAACTTCCAAGCATATGTATCTAATCAATACAATGCTACTGTGAAGGTACTGAGATCAGACAATGGAGGTGAATACATCAGCAATGCCTTCAAGAGTCATCTAGCCAAGCATGGGATTGTGCATCAGACCAGTTGTCCCTACACACCACAGCAGAATGGTGTAGCTGAGAGGAAGAATAGGCACTTGATGGAGGTTGCTAGGTCGATGATGTTTCATGCAAATGTCCCAAAACGTTTTTGGGGAGATGCTGTACAGACTGCTTGCTATCTCATCAACCGGATCCCAACCAAGATACTGAAGAATCTGTCTCCATTTGAGGTGCTGAATAAGAGCAAGCCTTTTATTGATCACCTACGGGTATTTGGGTGTGTATGCTATGTCATGAGTCCAGGAGAACAGAGAAACAAGCTGGAGGCAAAGAGCACTAAGGCTATGTTCATTGGATACTCTATCACTCAGAAGGGATACAAGTGCTATGATCCTGAAGCAAGGAGAGTGATGGTATCTAGAGAAGTGAAGTTTATTGAATCAAAAGGGTATTATGAAGAAAAGGAGTGGGAAAATCTGAAGGATTTGTCTCAAGCTCCATCTGATAGAGCAACAACACTGAGGGTGCTGTTGGAGAAGCTAGGGATAGGGTTATCCCAGGATCAGGAATCTGGAAGAAGAGAGTCTTCCAATCCGACTAGTGAAGCTGAAAGAACAACTCCTCTTGATCATGAGAGGGGGAATGGAACTGAATCTCATGAGCAAGTGCATAATCAAGATTCAGGCCAGCATAATCAAGAGGTGACACAGGAAGTAGAGAGTGGTGCTCAGTCTAGTGGAGATGGGCAAAGAGAGTCTAATGGCTCAGATGAGAGTGGTACTCAGTCTAGTGGAGATTGGGAAGTGGATCCTGATGGGTCAAATGAGAGTGGTGCTCAATCAAGTGAAGATGGGCAAGAGCCACAAGAAGAACAAGTTCAGGAGCTGAGGAGGAGCACAAGGGTGAAGAGAGATGCTTCCAACTGGGTAAACACGAGAGTGTACTACAATGCCCAGGCTGTGGAGCATCCTTCTCAAGCTATGTGTTCCTTTGCAGAGTTTCCAGACGAGCATATAGCCTTCACAGTAAGCTTGGATGAGAGCTATATTCCAAGGACATATGAAGAAGCTATGGCTTTAAAGGAGTGGAGAGATTCAGTTGCTGATGAGTCCGGAGCCATGATTAAGAATGAAACATGGTATGAGAGTGAGCTGCCTAAAGGGAAGAAGGCAGTGACTAGTAAATGGGTGTTCACAATCAAGTTTCATCCTGATGGAAGAATAGAGAGGCGCAAGTCTAGGTTGGTGGCAAGAGGATTTACTCAGACATATGGTGAGGACTATGTTGAGACCTTTGCTCCTGTGGCTAAACTTCATACTATCAGGATTGTATTATCTTTAGCTGTGAATCTTGAGTGGGATTTGTGGCAAATGGATGTGAAGAATGCATTCCTTCAAGGAGAGTTGGAAGATGAAGTATACATGCATCCACCACCAGGTCTTGAACATCTAGTAAAGAAGGGTAATGTGTTGAGGTTGAGGAAAGCTATCTATGGTCTCAAGCAGTCTCCAAGGGCGTGGTACAACAAGTTGAGTACTACACTGAATGGGAGAGGGTTCAGAAAGTCAGAATTGGATCACACTCTCTTTACCCTAACCACCTCATCTGGTATTGTGGTATTACTTGTGTATGTGGATGATATCATCATCACAGGCAGTGATAAGGAAGGCATCAAGGCTACAAAGGAGTATCTCAAGGCAAGCTTTGAGATTAAAGACTTGGGGGAAATGAAGTATTTTCTTGGGATTGAGATATGCAGATCAAAGGAAGGATTGTTCATGTCTCAAAGGAAGTATGTGATTGATCTATTGAAGGGAGCAGATGCCTATGGAGGAAAGACAGCCAAGATGCCAATGGAGGATGGGTACAAGGTTCCACGTGAGGGGGAGATTGAGGATAGCAAGCCATTCCATGATCCTAAGCTGTATAGGAAGCTAGTGGGGAAGTTGATTTATCTTACCATTACTAGACCTGATGTATGCTTTGCGGTGAATCAAGTCAGTCAACACATGCAAGTTCCTAAGGAGCACCACTGGCGGATGGTGGAAAGGATCTTGATGTATCTGAATGGAACTACTGGTCTTGGAGTATGGATGGGATGTAACAAGAGTACTGAGGTTGTAGGCTACTGTGATGCGGATTGGGCTGGTGATAGAGCAGATAGAAGATCAACCACAGGCTATTGTACATTCATTGGTGGTAACTTGGTCACTTGGAAGAGTAAGAAGCAGAAGGTAGTGTCTTGTTCCAGTGCTGAGGCCGAGTATAGAGCAATGCTGAAGCTTACAAATGAGCTAGTGTGGATAAAAGGGATTTTGAAGCATCTGGAGATTATTCAAGCAACGCCAATGACAATGCATTGTGATAATCAAGCAGCTATCCACATTGCATCTAACTCTGTGTTCCATGAGAGAACAAAGCACATTGAGGTTGATTGTCACAAGGTGAGGCAGATGATGATTCTTGGGGTGATTCTACCTTGTTATACTCGGAGTGAGGATCAGTTAGCAGATGTGTTCACAAAGGCAGCAAGGCAAAAGACAATGGAGTCCATACACATCAGGTTAGGACTCATTGATCTCTCGCCTAAGGGCTAGTCTATACACTCTCCTGATCATGTGATCTCTACTCTTTTTCCTCATTAAGGTTTTGTCCCAATGGGTTTTCCTTAATGAGGTTTTAATGAGGGAGATCTCATGGTCCTTCCAAGCTTGACTTGTTCCACATGGTCAAGCTTGAGGGGGAGTGTTGAGATGAGAGAATAAATGGTTGATATATTGAGAGAGGAAGAGAGTTGGAGTAGACAGTAACTTTGGAGTTTTACTGTGGTAACTTTAGTTTAACCACAGTAACAACTTGGGAAGTTATCTGATGGCATGAGAAGGTAACTTAGTGAAGGGAAGAGAGTAAACTCGACCAAAGAGGATAAGGAAGGATAAGGGAGCCTTTGACAGCCTGTATGATGCTGGAAAGGAGAGGATGCTTTTCTACTAGTGCAAGCATGTGAGAAAGCACAGCCAAGTGATTCAAAAGGAGTTCCAGCCTGTCCTTTGACTACACATGCTTATACATTTCGAAATCCCTTGTTGCTCTCTCTTTATATACTTGTAAACCCTCATCAGTATTAATTAATGGAGTTTTGAGTCTCTCTCTCTAGTCTCTCTCTTGTTCTTAATCTCTAATCTCTTTAATTCTCAGATTAAACTTAATCACTCTTTAAATCACAAAATCTAATAATTTGAAAGTGGGATAACTTCTTTTCGCCAACTCCTATGAGATTTATTCAACTTCCTGGTGATTCTCCACCACTTTATGTATCCAAATCAAGCTTCTCACAAAGTGATTCATCCTGGTTTGATTTGAACGACGATGAAGCTGTGCTATTCCCAAACTGGGAAACTGGAATCACCTGATTTGAAAGTGGGATAACTTCTTCACGCCAACTCCTATGTGATTTATTCAACTTCCTGGTGATTCTCCACCACTTTATGTATCCAAATCAAGCTTCTCACAAAGTGATTCATCCTGGTTTGATTGGAACGACGAAGAAGCTGTGCTATTCTCAAACTGGGAAACTGGAATCACCTGATTTGAAAGTGGGATAACTTCTTCATCCCAACTCCTATGAGATTTATTCAACTTCCTGGTGATTCTACACCACTTTATGTATTCAAATCAAGCTTCTCACAAAGTGATTCATCTTGGTTTGATTGGAACGACGAAGAAGCTGTGCTATTCCCAAACTGGGAAACTGGAATCACCTGATTTGAAAGTGGGATAACATCTTCATGCTAACTCCTATGAGATTTATTCAACTTCCTGGTGATTCTCCACCACTTTATGTATCCAAATCAAGCTTCTCACAAAGTGATTCATCCTGGTTTGATTTGAACGACAGAGAAGCTGTCCTATT
The DNA here is from genome assembly GCF_000309985.2 of Brassica rapa. Taxonomy (NCBI): domain Eukaryota; kingdom Viridiplantae; phylum Streptophyta; class Magnoliopsida; order Brassicales; family Brassicaceae; genus Brassica; species Brassica rapa. Next base: position 14,506 of record NW_022610940.1, read on the forward strand.
CCCAAACTGGGAAACTGGAATCACCTGATTTGAAAGTGGGATAACTTCTTTTTGCTAACTCCTATGAGATTTATTTATGAGATTAGAGAGTAGAATAGGTATTGAGAGATTAAGAGAGATTTGGTAAGAGATTAAGAGAAGTTTAGGAGAGATTGTGAAAGAAATGGAGAGATTTATGTATGAACCATGATGAACAAGAGAGAGAGACTAGAGAGAGAGTAACATGATTCGCATTAATTGATTAATCAGAGAGAGTTTACACTTATATATGAAGCTTAAGACACTAGGGTTTAGACTGCATAAAGGAGAAAGCATGTGAAGTCAAGATACAGCTAAGGGCGCATTTGAATCCTTCCAATGAGAGTCTCCACATGTGTAAGGCATCTTTGAATATGCCTTTACCTTTCCAGCTCTTGCCAGACTGTCAGACGCGTTCCTCCTTATCCTCTCAACGTTCGGATCAAGCTCAGCCTTAAGGTAAAGTAACTCTAGCTGGTTTACTTTTACCTGAGCTGAGTAACCCCTTAACCGCGCATGATGGTACGGCCTGATCGTCCGTACCCTTTGCCCTATCCGTACAGTCCGTACAAGATGCTTCTATCTTCCTCTCTAATGCTTCTACACTTCCTAAGGTCTCCTCTTCATACCATAAGGCTCTCTTCTTAACACTCCCCCTCAAGCTTAGCTTTGTGACAGTCTAAGCTTGGACAGCCATGAGACCTTCCTCATTAAAAACCTCACTAAGGAAAACCCATTGGGATAAAACCTTAATGAGGGAAAAAGAGTAAAGATCTCACAGCTGAGGGGATCAGCTCCTTCTCTTCCCAAGATCTATGAGTCCCAATCTAATGTGAATGGACTCCATAGTCTTCTGTCTCGCAGCCTTGGTGAACACATCAGCCAACTGATCTTCACTTCTCGTGTAGCAAGGTAAGATCACTCCAAGCACAATCATCTGTCTTACTTTGTGGCAATCAACCTCAATGTGCTTGGTTCTCTCATGGAACACCGAGTTGGATGCAATGTGAATGGCAGCTTGATTGTCGCAATGCATTGTCATTGGAGTGGCTTGATCAATCTCCAAGTGCTTCAAGATGCCTTTGATCCATACCAACTCGTTTGTAAGCTTCAGCATAGCTCTATACTCAGCTTCAGCACTTGAGCATGACACCACCTTCTGCTTCTTGCTCTTCCAAGTTACCAAGTTGCCTCCAATGAATGTGCAATAGCCGGTTGTTGATCTCCTGTCAGCTCTATCTCCTGCCCAATCAGCATCACAATAGCCCACCACTTCTGAGCTTCCATTGCATCCCATCCATACTCCTTGATCCGGCGAGCCATTCAGATACATCAACAGCCTCTCCACCATGCGCCAGTGATGTTCCTTGGGAAGCTGCATGTGTTGGCTCACCTGATTCACGGCAAAACATATATCAGGCCTTGTAATGGTAAGGTAAATCAATTTACCAACTAGTTTTCTATAGAGTTTAGGATCCTGGTAAGGTTTGCTGTCTTCAATCTCCCCCTCTCGTGGGACTTTGTAGCCATCCTCCATAGGCATCCTTGCTGTCTTGCCTCCATAAGCACCTGCACCTTTCAAAAGATCAAGTGTATACTTTCTTTGGGACATGAACAACCCTTCCTTGGATCTACATATCTCAATTCCAAGAAAGTATTTCATTTCTCCCAAGTCTTTAATCTCAAACATGGATTTAAGGAACTCCTTGGTTGCTATGATACCTTCCTTGTCACTCCCTGTGATAATGATATCATCAACATACACAAGGAGTGCAATCATACCTGAGGTAGTGGTAAGAGTGAAGAGGGTGTGGTCTAGTTCAGACTTCTTGAAGCCTCGGCCATTCAGAGTTGTGCTCAACTTGTTATACCAAGCTCTTGGTGATTGCTTCAACCCATAAATGGCTTTCTTTAGCCTCAGAACATTCCCTCTCTTTACTAGATGTTCTAGGCCTGGTGGAGGATACATATACACTTCATCCTCAAGCTCTCCTTGCAGAAATGCATTCTTTACATCCATTTGCCACAATCCCCATCCAAGGTTCACAGCCAAGCTTAAAATAATCCTAATGGTGTGTAGCTTGGCTACTGGAGCAAATGTCTCAATGTAATCCTCTCCATATGTCTGAGTGAACCCTCTTGCTACTAGTCTAGTCTTCTTCCTCTCAATCGACCCATCAGCCTTGTACTTGATTGTAAAGATCCATCTACTAGACACAGCTTTCTTCCCTTTTGGTAGTTCACTCTCATACCATGTATCATTCTTTATCATAGCTCCTGATTCAGCTCCTACTGATTCCTTCCATTCCTTATCTTCCATTGCCTCTTCATAGCTTCTTGGAATGTGATTCTCATCTAAGTTTACCATGAAAGCACAATGTGCTTCTGGATATTGAGCAAAAGAACACACGGCCTGAGTAGGATGCTTCACAGCTTGGGCATTGTAGTACACTCTCGTGTTTACCCAACTAGAAGGATCCTTTCTCAGCCTTGTACTCCTTCTCAACACTGGCCCTTCTTGCGCCATTTCTTGTTCTTCTTCTACTTGTGGAGTCACTGCTTCAGTCTGTTCTTCAGCTTCAGCTCTAGCTTCTCCTTGTCTCTGATCTTCGTCATTCTGACTTTCATTCAGTTCTTCCCTTGCTGATCCTTCTCCACTTTGGACAGGAGAATCAGTTCCTCTGTTTCCTAGCTCACCGGCCTCTTCTAAGCCTTGGTCCTCTAGTTCAGATACTGATTCACTTCCCCCCTCATGTGCAAAGTGGGATGGTTCTTCTGCTGCAGCTGGAGTAGGTTCTGGACGCCTACTCTGATCCTGGGACACTCCAATTCCGAGCCCCTCTAGGATGTTTCTCAAGCAAGCAGCTCTTTCTGATGGCTGGGAGAGATCCTCCAAGTCTTCCCATGTCTGCTCATCATAGTATCCTTTGTCTTCCATGAATCTGACATCCCTTGACACTAGGACTCTCCTAGCAGTAGGATCATAGCATTTGTATCCCTTCTGTGAAGTAGAATACCCAATCATCATAGCCTTGGTGCTCTTTGCTTCTAGTTTGTTTCTCTGCTCGCCTGGTACAAGAACATAACACACGCATCCAAAGGTCCTCAGGTGATCCAAGACTGGCCTGCTCTTGTTGAGTACCTCAAATGGAGACTGATCTGCCAAGATCCTGGTTGGTATCCTGTTGATGAGATAGCACGCAGTCATCACAGCATCACTCCAATACCTCTTGGGAACCCCTTTGTGGAACATCATGGACCGGGACACCTCCATGAGATGTCTGTTCTTCCTTTCCGCAACTCCATTCTGCTGTGGAGTGTATGGGCAGCTAGTCTGGTGAAGAATCCCATGCTGAGCAAGGTGATCACGAAATGCATGCCCAGTATACTCCCCACCATTATCAGACCTGAAAATCTTAATCTTGGCATGATATTGGTTAGTCACATAGGCTTGAAAATTTTTAAATGCATCAAGGACCCTATCTTTAGTTTTAATCAATGTTAACCAGGTGTATTTGGATTTTTCATCAATGAATGTGACATAATACTTGTAATCATCCCTAGATAAGCAAGGTGCCGTCCAAACATCAGAGTGAATTAAATCAAAGCAGTTTGCATAAAGAGTAGATGATCTCTGAAAAACAGTCTTACAATGTTTGCCCAAAATACATGCCTCACAATCATTATTTTTAAACATGACACCTGGTAACATAATGCTTAAAGCCCTAACATGTGGATGTCCTAGCCTAGCATGCCACAGAGCATCAGTACTTAAGGAAGAAACAGAACTAAACGAGAAACAAGAACTAGAAATAGGTGCAAGGTCTTCAATCATGTAAAGATCCCCCTTGGTAGCTCCTTGCCCAATCAACTTACTGCTCTTAATATCCTGAAACTTAACATCATTAGGACTGAAAATAACATTGCATTGAAGATCAGTAGTGCATTTCTTAACTGATAAAAGATTAGAGGTGAACTCAGGCATGTAAAAGGCTTTTGACTCCTTATTAAACAAGTTCAGTTTACCAATGCCCCTAATGGGAATTCTATCTCCATTTGCAATCATAACATGTCCAAGGGCAGGTTCTATGTCTTTTATCAGATTGTTATCACTAATCATGTGATGAGATGCACCAGAATCAATTATCAATGGTTTATGCAAGCTCCTAGCAGTATTGGTTCTAGATGTTTCATTTTCAGCTTTCAGGCTCTTGACTACTCCTAACAATCTATCAGTTATGCTAGTATGAGCAGTGGCAGTACATGAGATTTTAAACATGTCTAGCAGTTTATCAGAGATACTAGGTAATGTATGAGCAGAGTATGAGTATCCAAGAGTGTTGCCTAGCATTTTACCAGACTCCTTGAGGGCTCGGATGAAAGCCTCAAAGTCAGCCTTGGTGATCACCTCCTGAGAAGTTAGAGCTCTGCCTTCACTTTCACCCGCCTTGACATTTGGACTAGCCCCTGATGAGCCGGCACCACTTGCTTCAGCAGAAAGGTGAGCCTTAGCTTCTCTATCCTTGTTGAACTTGCTAGGCCTGAGGTGTGGATGTAGGATCCAGCACTGACTCTTCTTATGCCCCTGCCGCTTGCAATGCTCACAGCTTCCCTCATACTTCTCATACTTCCTTCCATCTCCACGGTACGCTGCCTTGTTTGCTTGTGCCTCTTCTGCTTTATGAGCCGTGGACATCCCCTTCTTGCCTCCAAACAACCCAAGAGAGCCTTCCTCCTTCTGAAGTTGTGCGCATACCTCCTCCATGGATGGGAGAGTTGGTGATCTCAGGATATGCTTGATCACATCCTGGTAGCTTTCATCTAGAGTCATCAATAGCCCAAACACCTGATCTTGCTCTCTCCTCTCAATGAGCGATTCCTCATCAGTAGTGTTGGGTCTAAGACTCTCAAGTTCGGACCACAAAGCTCCAAACTTCCCCATGTGCTTGGTGAGATCTTCTCCATCTTGCCTCAAGACACTGATGGTTTGCTTCAGATCAAACACCCGACTTATGTTGGACTTGTTTCCATACCTCTTATGGAGCATGTCCCAAAGGCGCTTAGGAGTCTCAAAGTGCACGTAAGCTTCAAGTATGGGGAGCTCCAGAGAGGCATGGAGCACAGACAGCACCATCAAATCCTCTTGGACCCATCTCTTTGCTTCAGCTACCGCAAGAGTCTTCCCGTCGCCTTCTTCTTCATCTTCTTTGGCCACTGGCTCCGGACCATCATCTGTGATGTGGTTCCACAGCCCTAGCCTTCCAATGGTAGTCCTCACCAACTGGGACCACATCAAGTAGTTCGAGCCTCCCTTCAGTGCAACCGGAACCGTCACCAGTTTGCTAAAGTTGGTCGTCTCCATCTCCTCTTCTTTATCACACAAGAACAAACTCGCAAATGTAAAGAAAGGAACAAGGGTCTCTCAATACCAAAGCCAACCTGGCTCTGATACCATATGAGATTAGAGAGTAGAATAGGTATTGAGAGATTAAGAGAGATTTGGTAAGAGATTAAGAGAAGTTTAGGAGAGATTGTGAAAGAAATGGAGAGATTTATGTATGAACCATGATGAACAAGAGAGAGACTAGAGAGAGAGTAACATGATTCGCATTAATTGATTAATCAGAGAGAGTTTACACTTATATATGAAGCTTAAGACACTAGGGTTTAGACTGCATAAAGGAGAAAGCATGTGAAGTCAAGATACAGCTAAGGGCGCATTTGAATCCTTCCAATGAGAGTCTCCACATGTGTAAGGCATCTTTGAATATGCCTTTACCTTTCCAGCTCTTGCCAGACTGTCAGACGCGTTCCTCCTTATCCTCTCAACGTTCGGATCAAGCTCAGCCTTAAGGTAAAGTAACTCTAGCTGGTTTACTTTTACCTGAGCTGAGTAACCCCTTAACCGCGCATGATGGTACGGCCTGATCGTCCGTACCCTTTGCCCTATCCGTACAGTCCGTACAAGATGCTTCTATCTTCCTCTCTAATGCTTCTACACTTCCTAAGGTCTCCTCTTCATACCATAAGGCTCTCTTCTTAACACTCCCCCTCAAGCTTAGCTTTGTGACAGTCTAAGCTTGGACAGCCATGAGACCTTCCTCATTAAAAACCTCACTAAGGAAAACCCATTGGGATAAAACCTTAATGAGGGAAAAAGAGTAAAGATCTCACAGCTGAGGGGATCAGCTCCTTCTCTTCCCAAGATCTATGAGTCCCAATCTAATGTGAATGGACTCCATAGTCTTCTGTCTCGCAGCCTTGGTGAACACATCAGCCAACTGATCTTCACTTCTCGTGTAGCAAGGTAAGATCACTCCAAGCACAATCATCTGTCTTACTTTGTGGCAATCAACCTCAATGTGCTTGGTTCTCTCATGGAACACCGAGTTGGATGCAATGTGAATGGCAGCTTGATTGTCGCAATGCATTGTCATTGGAGTGGCTTGATCAATCTCCAAGTGCTTCAAGATGCCTTTGATCCATACCAACTCGTTTGTAAGCTTCAGCATAGCTCTATACTCAGCTTCAGCACTTGAGCATGACACCACCTTCTGCTTCTTGCTCTTCCAAGTTACCAAGTTGCCTCCAATGAATGTGCAATAGCCGGTTGTTGATCTCCTGTCAGCTCTATCTCCTGCCCAATCAGCATCACAATAGCCCACCACTTCTGAGCTTCCATTGCATCCCATCCATACTCCTTGATCCGGCGAGCCATTCAGATACATCAACAGCCTCTCCACCATGCGCCAGTGATGTTCCTTGGGAAGCTGCATGTGTTGGCTCACCTGATTCACGGCAAAACATATATCAGGCCTTGTAATGGTAAGGTAAATCAATTTACCAACTAGTTTTCTATAGAGTTTAGGATCCTGGTAAGGTTTGCTGTCTTCAATCTCCCCCTCTCGTGGGACTTTGTAGCCATCCTCCATAGGCATCCTTGCTGTCTTGCCTCCATAAGCACCTGCACCTTTCAAAAGATCAAGTGTATACTTTCTTTGGGACATGAACAACCCTTCCTTGGATCTACATATCTCAATTCCAAGAAAGTATTTCATTTCTCCCAAGTCTTTAATCTCAAACATGGATTTAAGGAACTCCTTGGTTGCTATGATACCTTCCTTGTCACTCCCTGTGATAATGATATCATCAACATACACAAGGAGTGCAATCATACCTGAGGTAGTGGTAAGAGTGAAGAGGGTGTGGTCTAGTTCAGACTTCTTGAAGCCTCGGCCATTCAGAGTTGTGCTCAACTTGTTATACCAAGCTCTTGGTGATTGCTTCAACCCATAAATGGCTTTCTTTAGCCTCAGAACATTCCCTCTCTTTACTAGATGTTCTAGGCCTGGTGGAGGATACATATACACTTCATCCTCAAGCTCTCCTTGCAGAAATGCATTCTTTACATCCATTTGCCACAATCCCCATCCAAGGTTCACAGCCAAGCTTAAAATAATCCTAATGGTGTGTAGCTTGGCTACTGGAGCAAATGTCTCAATGTAATCCTCTCCATATGTCTGAGTGAACCCTCTTGCTACTAGTCTAGTCTTCTTCCTCTCAATCGACCCATCAGCCTTGTACTTGATTGTAAAGATCCATCTACTAGACACAGCTTTCTTCCCTTTTGGTAGTTCACTCTCATACCATGTATCATTCTTTATCATAGCTCCTGATTCAGCTCCTACTGATTCCTTCCATTCCTTATCTTCCATTGCCTCTTCATAGCTTCTTGGAATGTGATTCTCATCTAAGTTTACCATGAAAGCACAATGTGCTTCTGGATATTGAGCAAAAGAACACACGGCCTGAGTAGGATGCTTCACAGCTTGGGCATTGTAGTACACTCTCGTGTTTACCCAACTAGAAGGATCCTTTCTCAGCCTTGTACTCCTTCTCAACACTGGCCCTTCTTGCGCCATTTCTTGTTCTTCTTCTACTTGTGGAGTCACTGCTTCAGTCTGTTCTTCAGCTTCAGCTCTAGCTTCTCCTTGTCTCTGATCTTCGTCATTCTGACTTTCATTCAGTTCTTCCCTTGCTGATCCTTCTCCACTTTGGACAGGAGAATCAGTTCCTCTGTTTCCTAGCTCACCGGCCTCTTCTAAGCCTTGGTCCTCTAGTTCAGATACTGATTCACTTCCCCCCTCATGTGCAAAGTGGGATGGTTCTTCTGCTGCAGCTGGAGTAGGTTCTGGACGCCTACTCTGATCCTGGGACACTCCAATTCCGAGCCCCTCTAGGATGTTTCTCAAGCAAGCAGCTCTTTCTGATGGCTGGGAGAGATCCTCCAAGTCTTCCCATGTCTGCTCATCATAGTATCCTTTGTCTTCCATGAATCTGACATCCCTTGACACTAGGACTCTCCTAGCAGTAGGATCATAGCATTTGTATCCCTTCTGTGAAGTAGAATACCCAATCATCATAGCCTTGGTGCTCTTTGCTTCTAGTTTGTTTCTCTGCTCGCCTGGTACAAGAACATAACACACGCATCCAAAGGTCCTCAGGTGATCCAAGACTGGCCTGCTCTTGTTGAGTACCTCAAATGGAGACTGATCTGCCAAGATCCTGGTTGGTATCCTGTTGATGAGATAGCACGCAGTCATCACAGCATCACTCCAATACCTCTTGGGAACCCCTTTGTGGAACATCATGGACCGGGACACCTCCATGAGATGTCTGTTCTTCCTTTCCGCAACTCCATTCTGCTGTGGAGTGTATGGGCAGCTAGTCTGGTGAAGAATCCCATGCTGAGCAAGGTGATCACGAAATGCATGCCCAGTATACTCCCCACCATTATCAGACCTGAAAATCTTAATCTTGGCATGATATTGGTTAGTCACATAGGCTTGAAAATTTTTAAATGCATCAAGGACCCTATCTTTAGTTTTAATCAATGTTAACCAGGTGTATTTGGATTTTTCATCAATGAATGTGACATAATACTTGTAATCATCCCTAGATAAGCAAGGTGCCGTCCAAACATCAGAGTGAATTAAATCAAAGCAGTTTGCATAAAGAGTAGATGATCTCTGAAAAACAGTCTTACAATGTTTGCCCAAAATACATGCCTCACAATCATTATTTTTAAACATGACACCTGGTAACATAATGCTTAAAGCCCTAACATGTGGATGTCCTAGCCTAGCATGCCACAGAGCATCAGTACTTAAGGAAGAAACAGAACTAAACGAGAAACAAGAACTAGAAATAGGTGCAAGGTCTTCAATCATGTAAAGATCCCCCTTGGTAGCTCCTTGCCCAATCAACTTACTGCTCTTAATATCCTGAAACTTAACATCATTAGGACTGAAAATAACATTGCATTGAAGATCAGTAGTGCATTTCTTAACTGATAAAAGATTAGAGGTGAACTCAGGCATGTAAAAGGCTTTTGACTCCTTATTAAACAAGTTCAGTTTACCAATGCCCCTAATGGGAATTCTATCTCCATTTGCAATCATAACATGTCCAAGGGCAGGTTCTATGTCTTTTATCAGATTGTTATCACTAATCATGTGATGAGATGCACCAGAATCAATTATCAATGGTTTATGCAAGCTCCTAGCAGTATTGGTTCTAGATGTTTCATTTTCAGCTTTCAGGCTCTTGACTACTCCTAACAATCTATCAGTTATGCTAGTATGAGCAGTGGCAGTACATGAGATTTTAAACATGTCTAGCAGTTTATCAGAGATACTAGGTAATGTATGAGCAGAGTATGAGTATCCAAGAGTGTTGCCTAGCATTTTACCAGACTCCTTGAGGGCTCGGATGAAAGCCTCAAAGTCAGCCTTGGTGATCACCTCCTGAGAAGTTAGAGCTCTGCCTTCACTTTCACCCGCCTTGACATTTGGACTAGCCCCTGATGAGCCGGCACCACTTGCTTCAGCAGAAAGGTGAGCCTTAGCTTCTCTATCCTTGTTGAACTTGCTAGGCCTGAGGTGTGGATGTAGGATCCAGCACTGACTCTTCTTATGCCCCTGCCGCTTGCAATGCTCACAGCTTCCCTCATACTTCTCATACTTCCTTCCATCTCCACGGTACGCTGCCTTGTTTGCTTGTGCCTCTTCTGCTTTATGAGCCGTGGACATCCCCTTCTTGCCTCCAAACAACCCAAGAGAGCCTTCCTCCTTCTGAAGTTGTGCGCATACCTCCTCCATGGATGGGAGAGTTGGTGATCTCAGGATATGCTTGATCACATCCTGGTAGCTTTCATCTAGAGTCATCAATAGCCCAAACACCTGATCTTGCTCTCTCCTCTCAATGAGCGATTCCTCATCAGTAGTGTTGGGTCTAAGACTCTCAAGTTCGGACCACAAAGCTCCAAACTTCCCCATGTGCTTGGTGAGATCTTCTCCATCTTGCCTCAAGACACTGATGGTTTGCTTCAGATCAAACACCCGACTTATGTTGGACTTGTTTCCATACCTCTTATGGAGCATGTCCCAAAGGCGCTTAGGAGTCTCAAAGTGCACGTAAGCTTCAAGTATGGGGAGCTCCAGAGAGGCATGGAGCACAGACAGCACCATCAAATCCTCTTGGACCCATCTCTTTGCTTCAGCTACCGCAAGAGTCTTCCCGTCGCCTTCTTCTTCATCTTCTTTGGCCACTGGCTCCGGACCATCATCTGTGATGTGGTTCCACAGCCCTAGCCTTCCAATGGTAGTCCTCACCAACTGGGACCACATCAAGTAGTTCGAGCCTCCCTTCAGTGCAACCGGAACCGTCACCAGTTTGCTAAAGTTGGTCGTCTCCATCTCCTCTTCTTTATCACACAAGAACAAACTCGCAAATGTAAAGAAAGGAACAAGGGTCTCTCAATACCAAAGCCAACCTGGCTCTGATACCATATGAGATTAGAGAGTAGAATAGGTATTGAGAGATTAAGAGAGATTTGGTAAGAGATTAAGAGAAGTTTAGGAGAGATTGTGAAAGAAATGGAGAGATTTATGTATGAACCATGATGAACAAGAGAGAGACTAGAGAGAGAGTAACATGATTCGCATTAATTGATTAATCAGAGAGAGTTTACACTTATATATGAAGCTTAAGACACTAGGGTTTAGACTGCATAAAGGAGAAAGCATGTGAAGTCAAGATACAGCTAAGGGCGCATTTGAATCCTTCCAATGAGAGTCTCCACATGTGTAAGGCATCTTTGAATATGCCTTTACCTTTCCAGCTCTTGCCAGACTGTCAGACGCGTTCCTCCTTATCCTCTCAACGTTCGGATCAAGCTCAGCCTTAAGGTAAAGTAACTCTAGCTGGTTTACTTTTACCTGAGCTGAGTAACCCCTTAACCGCGCATGATGGTACGGCCTGATCGTCCGTACCCTTTGCCCTATCCGTACAGTCTGTACAAGATGCTTCTATCTTCCTCTCTAATGCTTCTACACTTCCTAAGGTCTCCTCTTCATACCATAAGGCTCTCTTCTTAACATTATTCAACTTCCTGGTGATTCTCCACCACTTTATGTATCCAAATAAAACTTCTCACAAAGTGATTCATCCTGGTTTGATTTGAACGACGATGAAGCTGTGCTATTCCCAAACTGGGAAACTGGAATCACCTGATTTGAAAGTGGGATAACTTCTTCATCCCAACTCCTATGAGATTTATTCAACTTCCTGGTGATTCTACACCACTTTATGTATTCAAATCAAGCTTCTCACAAAGTGATTCATCCTGGTTTGATTGGAACGACGAAGAAGCTGTGCTATTCCCAAACTGGGAAACTGGAATCACCTGATTTGAAAGTGGGATAACATCTTCTGCCAACTCCTATGAGATTTATTCAACTTCCTGGTGATTCTCCACCACTTTATGTATCCAAATCAAGCTTCTCACAAAGTGATTCATCCTGGTTTGATTTGAACGACAGAGAAGCTGTCCTATTCCCAAACTGGGAAACTGGAATCACCTGATTTGAAAGTGGGATAACTTCTTTTTGCTAACTCCTATGAGATTTATTCAACTTCCTGGTGATTCTCCACCACTTTATGTATCCAAATAAAACTTCTCACAAAGGGATTCATCCTGGTTTGATTTGAACGACGATGAAGCTGTGCTATTCCCAAACTGGGAAACTGGAATCACCTGATTTGAAAGTGGGATAACTTCTTCATCCCAACTCCTATGAGATTTATTCAACTTCCTGGTGATTCTCCACCACTTTATGTATCCAAATAAAGCTTCTCACAAAGTGATTCATCCTGGTTTGATTTGAACGACGATGAAGCTGTGCTATTCCCAAACTGGAAAACTGGAATCACCTGATTTGAAAGTGGGATAACATCTTCATGCCAACTCCTATGAGATTTATTCAACTTCCTGGTGATTCTCCACCACTTTATGTATCCAAATCAAGCTTCTCACAAAGTGATTCATCCTGGTTTGATTTGAACGACAGAGAAGCTGTCCTATTCCCAAACTGGGAAACTGGAATCACCTGATTTGAAAGTGGGATAACTTCTTTTTGCTAACTCCTATGAGATTTATTCAACTTCCTGGTGATTCTCCACCACTTTATGTATCCAAATAAAGCTTCTCACAAAGTGATTCATCCTGGTTTGATTTGAACGATGATGAAGCTGTGCTATTCCCAAACTGGGAAACTGGAATCACCTGATTTGAAAGTGGGATAACTTCTTCATCCCAACTCCTATGAGATTTATTTAACTTCCTGGTGATTCTACACCACTTTATGTATTCAAATCAAGCTTCTCACAAAGTGATTCATCCTGGTTTGATTGGAACGACGAAGAAGCTTTGCTATTCCCAAACTAGAAAACTGGAATCACCTGATTTGAAAGTGGGATAACATCTTCATGCCAACTCCTATGAGATTTATTCAACTTCCTGGTGATTCTCCACCACTTTATGTATCCAAATCAAGCTTCTCACAAAGTGATTCATTCTGGTTTGATTTGAACGACAGAGAAGCTGTCCTATTCCCAAACTGGGAAACTGGAATCACCTGATTTGAAAGTGGGATAACTTCTTTTCGCCAACTCCTATGAGATTTATTCAACTTCCTGGTGATTCTCCACCACTTTATGTATCCAAATGAAGCTTCTCACAAAGTGATTCATCCTGGTTTGATTTGAACGACGATGAAGCTGTGTTATTCCCAAACTGGGAAACTGGAATCACCTGATTTGAAAGTGGGATAACTTCTTCACGCCAACTCCTATGTGATTTATTCAACTTCCTGGTGATTCTCCACCACTTTATGTATCCAAATAAAGCTTCTCACAAAGTGATTCATCCTGGTTTGATTTGAACGACGATGAAGCTGTGCTATTCCCAAACTGGGAAACTGGAATCACCTGATTTGAAAGTGGGATAACTTCTTCACGCCAACTCCTATGTGATTTATGTTGAGATGAGGAGTAGTTATGGAGAGTTGAAGTAACTTGGGTGGAGAAAGTTACCACAGTAAATATTTGTTACTGTGGTAAAAAGAGTTAAAAAGAAGTTACCTGAGTGAAAGGAGTTACTTGAGAGTGAAATGGGCAAAGGGAAACTTCCAGGAAAGAGAGGAGTGTGCGCTGAGGTTAGGATAAGGTTGTGGATAAGGTGGAGAGCCTTGACAGGCTGTGACAGGCTGGAAAGGCAAAGCATCTCAGTCCAAGATGCCTCACACACGATCACTCTCTTATTGGCTGAGTTTGAAATGAGGAGCCTCTTCCCTTGACTCCACATGCTTAGAATAGTGATCAAATGGAAACCCTTGTATCTGATCTCTCTATATATATTGTAACCTCATCATTAATAAGATTAAGCAAGTTATGAGTCTCTCTTAGTCTCTCTTTAGTTCTTTAGACTCTTAATCTCATTTCATACTTTAATCTTCTCTAAATCTCTTCTAATCTTTCCTAAATACTCAGATCACTCTAAACATCACTAAAAGTGATATGGTATCAGAGCCAGGTTAGTGAGAGCCTGAGGTCGTGTGTGATTCTTTGAAGCCTCAAGGTTGAAGCTTTGAAGAAACTCTTGTGTTCTTGTGTGTTTGAGAGTTTCTGGGTACTTTTCAAGTTCAAGACTGGTTGTGGTGTATCATCTGAAGCTGTGTGGGTTGAAGATCGAGGCTGTGAAGGGTTCTACAAGTCATTCAACTCAAGATAAAGTTTCTGAAGCTTAGAGAGTTCATCATTCAACATGGAGAGTGGGATGAACATGAACATGAAGGTAGCTGTGATCTTCAAGGGAACCAACTACTTGGTGTGGTCTCGGATGGTGAGAACCACGGTGGGAAGCAAGGGGTTGTGGAAGCACATCACCCCCGGAGAAGCTCCAAAACTCATCACTCAAGGAGAGGATGATGGTGAGGCTGCAAGCAAGGCGGAAGAGAAGTGGCATCAAGAGGATATGCTGGTGATGTCTGTGCTTCATGCGTCACTTGAGCCGGCTATTCTGGATGCATACAGCTACTGTGAGTCTGCTAAGGAGCTGTGGGATACTTTGAAGAAGGTGTATGGCAACACATCAAACCTAAGCCGAGTGTTTGAAGTGAAGCAAGCCATCAACAACCTTGTACAAGAAGACATGGAGTTCACCAAGCATCTAGGGAGATTCAGGAGTCTCTGGTCCGAGATGGAGATGCTTAGGCCAAGCACAACGGATGCTGATGAGCTTAACAAGAGGAGAGAGCAAGACAAGGTCTTTGGGCTACTCCTCACGCTGAACCCGGCCTACAACGGTCTCATCCAGCACCTGCTTAGAGAAGACACTCTACCTGATCTTGAGGATGTGTGTGCGCGGATTCAGAAGGAGCAAGGCTCCATTGGGTTGTTTGCAAAGAAAGGAGACCTGTCCCTTGCAAGCCAAGCAACTCAAGAGGAAGGTAGTGAAGCTCCACAAGCAAACAAGGCTGCGGCTGCGCATGGGAAGTTTGAGGAGAGGAGGTTCAATGGGAGTTGTGATCACTGCAAGAAGCATGGCCACAAGAAGAGCCAATGCTGGATACTCCATCCTCACCTCAAGCCGGCTAAGTTCATGAAGGACCGTGAGGCAAGGGCTAATGTCTCGGATGGAACAAGTGGAGCTGGTACAAGCAAAGGAAAGGAGATAGATGGGCGTGAGGCAGGTGATGGAAAGTCTCTTGTAGCCTACACTGGAGCATCAAGCAACCGTGGGAACAATGATCAAGAGTATCTAAGGAGATCCGACCTTGATGCTCTCATTAAGATGTTCAAGGAGAATGGTAACATCTTTGGGTATTCTTTTGGTGCTAGGGTGATAGAGAACTATGAGAATCTAACTAGAACTGATAGGATGCATGAGAGCTTGATAGAAATGGTAAATCAATCTAGGACTGCAAACCTTGCTAGAAATGATCATGCATTCAAACCATCTAGTATCCTTGCGCATATTGCTAGTTCTCATGACATTAAGCCATTAGTGATTGATTCAGGTGCATCTCATCATATGATAAGTGACACTAGCTTAATTAAAAACATTGTGCCAATGAATGGAAATGTACTGATTGCTAATGGAGATAAGATTCCTATTAGAGGAATAGGAAGTCTTAAACTATTTGATAAGGAAACTAAAGCTTTTTATATGCCTGAATTCACATCAAACTTGTTATCTGTTAAGAAATGTGCTACTGATTTGCAATGCAATGTTATATTCAGTCCTAATGATGTGAAGTTTCAGGATATTAAAAGCAGCAAGATGATTGGAAAGGGAGTGACTAAAGGAGAGCTATATTTACTTGAAGATCTCACTCCTGTTTCTAGATATAGCTGCTCATTTACTTCTGTTTCTAGTTCTGGTTTAAGTAAAAATGCATTGTGGCATGCTAGATTAGGACACCCTCATAATAAGGCTTTAAAACTGATGTTGCCAGGTGTTTCCTTTGAGAATAATGATTGTGAAGCTTGCATTTTAGGCAAGCATTGTAGAACTGTCTTTAACAAGTCTACTACTGTTTATGAAAAGTGTTTTGATCTTATTCATTCTGATGTTTGGACTGCACCTTGCCTATCTAGAGAAAATCATAAGTATTATGTAACTTTCATTGATGAAAAATCCAAATACACCTGGTTAACCTTAATTCCAACCAAAGATAGGGTACTTGATGCATTTAAAAATTTTCAATCCTATGTGACTAACCATTACAATGCCAAGATAAAGATTTTCAGGTCAGATAATGGAGGAGAGTACACGGGACAAGCATTCAAGCTACACTTAGCTCAGCATGGAATTCTTCATCAGACAAGCTGTCCCTATACACCACAACAGAATGGTGTGGCTGAGAGGAAGAACAGGCATTTGATGGAAGTAGCCAGGTCCATGATGTTTCAATCCAATGTGCCTAAGAAGTTTTGGAGTGATGCTGTTGCTACGGCATGTTATCTCATCAACAGGACACCAACTCTGATCCTCAAGGACAATCACCATTTGAGGTACTGAATCAGTACAAGCCTTCTCTCGAGCATATGAAGGTCTTTGGGTGTTTGTGTTTTGTGATGGTGCCTGGAGAGATAAGAAACAAGCTAGAAGCTAAGAGTTCAAAGGCAATGTTCATTGGATACTCATCAAGTCAGAAAGGATACAAGTGCTATGATCCTAACACAAGGAGAGTGTTAGTATCTAGAGAAGTGAAGTTTGTTGAAGAGAAAGGATATTATGAGGAACAGATTCAAGAAGACTTGAAGGATCTTACCTCTGATAGAGCTGAAACCTTGAGGATTATCCTAGAAGGCCTTGGAATCAACATGAATCAAGGACATCAAGGGGGGAGAAGCACTACCCCAGTCCCGGATCATCAGACTTCCAACCTTGAGCATGAGGGGGGGAATGAAACAAGAACTCCAAACCGTGAAGAAACAAGTAGAGAAGAGAGTTCTGGCTCTCATGATCAAGCTGTGGAATCAAATGATCAAGAAGAAGGAGCTGAAGAGAGTCAGCTAAGGGAAGAAGGAGCTGAAGCAAGTCAGCTAGGAGAAGAAAGATCTGAAACAAGTGTGCAGCCACAAGAAGAAGAACAAGAGATGGCGCAAGAAGGGCCAGTATTGAGAAGAAGTACAAGGCTGAGAAAGGATCCTTCCAGTTGGGTAAACACAAGAGTGTACTACAATGCCCAAGCTGTGAAGCATCCTACTCAGGCCGTGTGTTCTTTTGCTCAATATCCAGAAGCACATTGCGCATTCATGGTAAACTTGGATGAAAATCACATTCCAAGAAGCTATGAAGAGGCAATGGAGGATAAGGAATGGAAGGAATCAGTAGGAGCTGAGGCAGGAGCTATGATAAAGAATGATACATGGTATGAGAGTGAACTACCAAAAGGGAAGAAAGCTGTGTCTAGTAGATGGATCTTTACAATCAAGTACAAGGCTGATGGGTCAATTGAGAGGAAGAAGACTAGACTAGTAGCAAGAGGGTTCACTCAGACATATGGAGAGGACTACATTGAGACATTTGCACCAGTAGCCAAGCTACACACCATTAGGATTGTTTTAAGCTTGGCTGTGAACCTAGGATGGGGATTGTGGCAAATGGATGTAAAGAATGCTTTTCTACAAGGAGAGCTTGAGGATGAAGTCTATATGTATCCTCCACCAGGTCTGGAACATCTAGTGAAGAGAGGGAATGTACTGAGGCTAAAGAAAGCCATTTATGGGTTGAAGCAATCACCAAGAGCTTGGTATAACAAGTTGAGCACAACTCTGAATGGCCGAGGCTTCAAGAAGTCAGAATTGGATCACACTCTCTTTACACTCACGACACCCTCAGGTATGGTTGCTCTCCTTGTGTATGTGGATGATATCATTATCACTGGGAGTGATAAGGAAGGTATCAAAGCAACCAAGGAATTCCTAAAGTCTATGTTTGAAATCAAAGACTTGGGAGAAATGAAATACTTCCTTGGAATTGAGATTTGTAGATCTAAGGAAGGATTGTTCATGTCCCAAAGGAAGTATACACTTGATCTTTTGAAAGGTGCAGGTGCTTATGGAGGCAAGACAGCAAGGATGCCAATGGAGGATGGCTACAAAGTACCAAGAGAGGGGGAGATTGAAGACAGCAAGCCATTTCATGATCCTAAACTCTATAGAACTCTTGTTGGCAAATTGATTTATCTTACCATTACAAGACCTGATATATGTTTTGCTGTGAACCAGGTGAGTCAACACATGCAGCTTCCAAAGGAACATCATTGGCGCATGGTAGAGAGGCTGCTGATGTATCTGAATGGCTCGCCGGATCAAGGGGTTTGGATGGGATGTAATGGAAGCACAGAAGTGGTGGGGTATTGTGATGCTGATTGGGCAGGAGATAGAGCTGATAGGAGATCAACTACCGGCTATTGCACATTCATTGGAGGTAACTTGGTGACTTGGAAGAGCAAGAAGCAGAAGGTGGTGTCATGTTCAAGTGCTGAAGCTGAGTATAGAGCCATGCTGAAGCTTACAAACGAGTTGGTGTGGATCAAAGGCATCTTGAAGCACTTAGAGATTGATCAAGCCTCTCCAATGACAATGCATTGTGACAATCAAGCTGCTATTCACATTGCATCCAACTCGGTGTTCCATGAGAGAACCAAGCACATTGAGGTTGATTGCCACAAAGTGAGACAGATGATTGTGCTAGGAGTGATCTTGCCCTGCTATACTAGAAGTGAAGATCAGTTGGCTGATGTATTCACCAAGGCTGCGAGACAAAAGACTATGGAGTCCATTCACATCAGATTGGGACTCATAGATCTTGGGAAGAGAAGGAGCTGATCCCCTTAGCTGTGAGATCTTCACTCTTTTTCCCTCATTAAGGTTTTGTCCCAATGGGTTTTCCTTAGTGAGGTTTTTAATGAGGAAGATCTCATGGCTGTCCAAGCTTAGACTTTCACAAAGCTAAGCTTGAGGGGGAGTGTTGAGATGAGGAGTAGTTATGGAGAGTTGAAGTAACTTGGGTGGAGAAAGTTACCACAGTAAATATTTGTTACTGTGGTAAAAAGAGTTAAAAAGAAGTTACCTGAGTGAAAGGAGTTACTTGAGAGTGAAATGGGCAAAGGGAAACTTCCAGGAAAGAGAGGAGTGTGCGCTGAGGTTAGGATAAGGTTGTGGATAAGGTGGAGAGCCTTGACAGGCTGTGACAGGCTGGAAAGGCAAAGCATCTCAGTCCAAGATGCCTCACACACGATCACTCTCTTATTGGCTGAGTTTGAAATGAGGAGCCTCTTCCCTTGACTCCACATGCTTAGAATAGTGATCAAATGGAAACCCTTGTATCTGATCTCTCTATATATATTGTAACCTCATCATTAATAAGATTAAGCAAGTTATGAGTCTCTCTTAGTCTCTCTTTAGTTCTTTAGACTCTTAATCTCATTTCATACTTTAATCTTCTCTAAATCTCTTCTAATCTTTCCTAAATACTCAGATCACTCTAAACATCACTAAAAGTGATACTTTATGTATCCAAATAAAGCTTCTCACAAAGTGATTCATCCTGGTTTGATTTGAACGACGATGAAGCTGTGCTATTCCCAAACTGGGAAACTGGAATCACCTGATTTGAAAGTGGGATAACTTCTTTTCCCAACTCCTATGAGATTTATTCAACTTCCTGGTGATTCTCGACCACTTTATGTATCCAAATCAAGCTTCTCACAAAGTGATTCATCCTGGTTTGATTTGAACGACGATGAAGCTGTGCTATTCCCAAACTGGGAAACTGGAATCACCTGATTTGAAAGTGGGATAACTTCTTCACGCCAACTCCTATGAGATTTATTCAACTTCCTGGTGATTCTCCACAACTTTATGTATCCAAATCAAGCTTCTCACAAAATGAATCATCCTGGTTTGATGGGAACGACAGAGAAGCTGTGCTATTCCCAAACTGGGAAACTGGAATCACCTGATTTGAAAGTGGGATAACTTCTTCATCCCAACTCCTATGAGATTTATTCAACTTCCTGGTGATTCTCCACCACTTTATGTATCCAAATCAAGCTTCTCACAAAGTGATTCATCCTGGTTTGATTTGAACGACGAAGAAGCTGTGCTATTCCCAAACTGGGAAACTGGAATCACCTGATTTGAAAGTGGGATAACTTCTTCATCCCAACTCCTATGAGATTTATTCAACTTCCTGGTGATTCTCCACCACTTTATGTATCCAAATCAAGCTTCTCACAAAGTGATTCATCCTGGTTTGATTGGAACGACGAAGAAGCTGTGCTATTCCCAAACTGGGAAACTGGAATCACCTGATTTGAAAGTGGGATAACTTCTTCTCCCAACTCCTATGAGATTTATTCAACTTCCTGGTGATTCTCCACCACTTTATGTATCCAAATCAAGCTTCTCACAAAGTGATTCATCCTGGTTTGATTGAACGACAGAGAAGCTGTCCTATTCCCAAACTGGGAAACTGGAATCACCTGATTTGAAAGTGGGATAACTTCTTTTCGCCAACTCCTATGAGATTTATTCAACTTCCTGGTGATTCTCCACCACTTTATGTATCCAAATCAAGCTTCTCACAAAGTGATTCATCCTGGTTTGATTGAACGACGATGAAGCTGTGCTATTCCCAAACTGGGAAACTGGAATCACCTGATTTGAAAGTGGGATAACTTCTTCATCCCAACTCCTATGAGATTTATTCAACTTCCTGGTGATTCTCCACCACTTTATGTATCCAAATCAAGCTTCTCACAAAGTGATTCATCCTGGTTTGATTGGAACGACGAAGAAGCTGTGCTATTCCCAAACTGGGAAACTGGAATCACCTGATTTGAAAGTGGGATAACTTCTTTTCGCCAACTCCTATGAGATTTATTCAACTTCCTGGTGATTCTCCACCACTTTATGTATCCAAATCAAGCTTCTCACAAAGTGATTCATCCTGGTTTGATTGGACGACGATGAAGCTGTGCTATTCCCAAACTGGGAAACTGGAATCACCTGATTTGAAAGTGGGATAACTTCTTCACCCAACTCCTATGAGATTTATTCAACTTCCTGGTGATTCTCCACCACTTTATGTATCCAAATCAAGCTTCTCACAAAGTGATTCATCCTGGTTTGATTGGAACGACGAAGAAGCTGTGCTATTCCCAAACTGGGAAACTGGAATCACCTGATTTGAAAGTGGGATAACTTCTTTTCGCCAACTCCTATGAGATTTATTCAACTTCCTGGTGATTCTCCACCACTTTATGTATCCAAATCAAGCTTCTCACAAAGTGATTCATCCTGGTTTGATTGGAACGACGAAGAAGCTGTGCTATTCCCAAACTGGGAAACTGGAATCACCTGATTTGAAAGTGGGATAACTTCTTCATCCCAACTCCTATGAGATTTATTCAACTTCCTGGTGATTCTCCACCACTTTATGTATCCAAATCAAGCTTCTCACAAAGTGATTCATCCTGGTTTGATTGGAACGACGAAGAAGCTGTGCTATTCCCAAACTGGGAAACTGGAATCACCTGATTTGAAAGTGGGATAACTTCTTCATCCCAACTCCTATGAGATTTATTCAACTTCCTGGTGATTCTCCACCACTTTATGTATCCAAATCAAGCTTCTCACAAAGTGATTCATCCTGGTTTGATTGGAACGACGAAGAAGCTGTGCTATTCCCAAACTGGGAAACTGGAATCACCTGATTTGAAAGTGGGATAACTTCTTTTCCCAACTCCTATGAGATTTATTCAACTTCCTGGTGATTCTCCACCACTTTATGTATCCAAATCAAGCTTCTCACAAAGTGATTCATCCTGGTTTGATTGGAACGACGATGAAGCTGTGCTATTCCCAAACTGGGAAACTGGAATCACCTGATTTGAAAGTGGGATAACTTCTTCATCGCCAACTCCTATGAGATTTATTCAACTTCCTGGTGATTCTCCACCACTTTATGTATCCAAATCAAGCTTCTCACAAAGTGATTCATCCTGGTTTGATTGGAACGACGAAGAAGCTGTGCTATTCCCAAACTGGGAAACTGGAATCACCTGATTTGAAAGTGGGATAACTTTTTTTCGCCAACTCCTATGAGATTTATTCAACTTCCTGGTGATTCTCCACCACTTTATGTATCCAAATCAAGCTTCTCACAAAGTGATTCATCCTGGTTTGATTGGAACGACGATGAAGCTGTGCTATTCCCAAACTGGGAAACTGGAATCACCTGATTTGAAAGTGGGATAACTTCTTCACGCCAACTCCTATGAGATTTATTCAACTTCCTGGTCATTCTCCACCACTTTATTTATTCAAATCAAGCTTCTCACAAAGTGATTCATCCTGGTTTGATTGGAACGACGAAGAAGCTGTGCTATTCCCAAACTGGGAAACTGGAATCACCTGATTTGAAAGTGGGATAACTTCTTTTCCCAACTCCTATGAGATTTATTCAACTTCCTGGTGATTCTCCACCACTTTATGTATCCAAATCAAGCTTCTCACAAAGTGATTCATCCTGGTTTGATTGAACGACGAAGAAGCTGTGCTATTCCCAAACTGGGAAACTGGAATCACCTGATTTGAAAGTGGGATAACTTCTTCTTCCAACTCCTATGAGATTTATTCAACTTCCTGGTGATTCTCCACCACTTTATGTATCCAAATCAAGCTTCTCACAAAGTGATTCATCCTGGTTTGATTGGAACGACGAAGAAGCTGTGCTATTCCCAAACTGGGAAACTGGAATCACCTGATTTGAAAGTGGGATAACTTCTTCATCCCAACTCCTATGAGATTTATTCAACTTCCTGGTGATTCTCCACCACTTTATGTATCCAAATCAAGCTTCTCACAAAGTGATTCATCCTGGTTTGATTGGAACGACGAAGAAGCTGTGCTATTCCCAAACTGGGAAACTGGAATCACCTGATTTGAAAGTGGGATAACTTCTTTTCGCCAACTCCTATGAGATTTATTCAACTTCCTGGTGATTCTCCACCACTTTATGTATCCAAATCAAGCTTCTCACAAAGTGATTCATCCTGGTTTGATTGGAACGACGAAGAAGCTGTGCTATTCCCAAACTGGGAAACTGGAATCACCTGATTTGAAAGTGGGATAACTTCTTCTTGCCAACTCCTATGAGACTTATTCAACTTCCTGGTGATTCTCCACCACTTTATGTATCCAAATCAAGCTTCACAAAGTGATTCATCCTGCTTTGATTGGAACGACGAAGTTGTGCTATTCCCAAACAGGGAAACTGGAATCACCTGATTTGAAAGTGGGAAAACTTCTTCATCCCAACTACTATGAAGTTTATTCAACTTCCTGGTGATTCTCCACCATTTTATGTATCCAAATCAAGCTTCTTACAAAGTGATTCATCCTGGTTTGATTGGAACGACGAAGAAGCTGTGCTATTCCCAAACTGGGAAACTGGAATCACCTGATTTGAAAGTGGGATAACTTCTTTTCGCCAACTCCTATGAGATTTATTCAACTTCCTGGTGATTCTCCACCACTTTATGTATCCAAATCAAGCTTCTCACAAAGTGATTCATCCTGGTTTATTTGGAACGACGAAGAAGCTGTGCTATTCTCAAACTGGGAAACTGGAATCACCTGATTTGAAAGTGGGATAACTTCTTCATCCCAACTCCTATGACATTTATTCAACTTCCTGGTGATTCTACACCACTTTATGTATTCAAATCAAGCTTCTCACAAAGTGATTCATCCTGGTTTGATTGGAACGACGAAGAAGCTGTGCTATTCCCAAACTGGGAAACTGGAATCACCTGATTTGAAAGTGGGATAACTTCTTCATGCCAACTCCTATGAGATTTATTCAACTTCCTGGTGATTCTCCACCACTTTATGTATCCAAATCAAGCTTCTCACAAAGTGATTCATCCTGGTTTGATTGGAACGACAGAGAAGCTGTGCTATTCCCAAACTGGGAAACTGGAATCACCTGATTTGAAAGAGGGATAACTTCTTTTCGCCAACTCCTATGAGATTTATTCAACTTCCTGGTGATTCTCCACCACTTTATGTATCCAAATAAAGCTTCTCACAAAGTGAATCATCCTGGTTTGATGGGAACGACGATGAAGCTGTGCTATTCCCAAACTGGGAAACTGGAATCACCTGATTTGAAAGTGCGATAACTTCTTCACCCCAACTCCTATGAGATTTATTCAACTTCCTGGTGATTCTCCACCACTTTATGTATCCAAATCAAGCTTCTCACAAAGTGATTCATCCTGGTTTGATTGGAACGACGAAGAAGCTGTGCTATTCCCAAACTGGGAAACTGGAATCACCTGATTTGAAAGTGGGATAACTTCTTCATCCCAACTCCTATGAGATTTATTCAACTTCCTGGTGATTCTCCACCACTTTATGTATCCAAATCAAGCTTCTCACAAAGTGATTCATCCTGGTTTGATTGGAACGACGAAGAAGCTGTGCTATTCCCAAACTGGGAAACTGGAATCACCTGATTTGAAAGTGGGATAACTTCTTCATGCCAACTCCTATGAGATTTATTCAACTTCCTGGTGATTCTCCACCACTTTATGTATCCAAATCAAGCTTCTCACAAAGTGATTCATCCTGGTTTGATTGGAACGACGAGAAGCTGTGCTATTCCCAAACTGGGAAACTGGAATCACCTGATTTGAAAGTGGGATAACTTCTTCTTGCCAACTCCTATGAGATTTATTCAACTTCCTGGTGATTCTCCACCACTTTATGTATCCAAATCAAGCTTCTCACAAAGTGATTCATCCTGGTTTGATTTGAACGACGATGAAGCTGTGCTATTCCCAAACTGGGAAACTGGAATCACCTGATTTGAAAGTGGGATAACTTCTTCATCCCAACTCCTATGAGATTTATTCAACTTCCTGGTGATTCTACACCACTTTATGTATCCAAATCAAGCTTCTCACAAAGTGATTCATCCTGGTTTGATTGGAACGACGAAGAAGCTGTGCTATTCCCAAACTGGGAAACTGGAATCACCTGATTTGAAAGTGGGATAACTTCTTCTTGCCAACTCCTATGAGATTTATTCAACTTCCTGGTGATTCTCCACCACTTTATGTATCCAAATCAAGCTTCTCACAAAGAGATTCATCCTGATTTGATTGGACCGACGAGAAGCGGTCCTATTCCCAAACTGGGAAACTGGAATCACCTGATTTGAAAGTGGGATAACTTCTTTTTGCCAACTCCTATGAGATTTATTCAACTTCCTGGTGATTCTCCACCACTTTTTGTATCCAAATCAATCTTCTCACAAAGTGAATCATCCTGGTTTGATGGGAACGACGATGAAGCTGTGCTATTCCCAAACTGGGAAACTGGAATCACCTGATTTGAAAGTGGGATAACTTCTTCATCCCAACTCCTATGAGATTTATTCAACTTTCTGGTGATTCTCCACCACTTTATGTATCCAAATAAAGCTTCTCACATAGTGATTCATCCTGGTTTGATTTGAACGACGAAGAAGCTGTGCTATTCCCAAACTGGGAAACTGGAATCACCTGATTTGAAAGTGGGATAACATCTTCATGCCAACTCCTATAAGATTTATTCAACTTCCTGGCGATTCTCCACCACTTTATGTATCCAAATCAAGCTTCTCACAAAGTGATTCATCCTGGTTTGATTGGAACGAAGAAAAAGCTGTCCTATTCCCAAACTGGGAAACTGGAATTACCGGATTTGAAAGTGGGATAACTTCTTTTGCCAACTCCTATGAGATTTTTTCAACTTCCTGGTGATTCTCCACCACTTTATGTATCCAAATCAAGCTTCTCACAAAGTGATTCATCATGGTTTGATTGGAACGACGAAGAAGCTGTCCTATTCCCAAACTGGGAAACTGGAATCACCTGATTTGAAAGTGGGATAACTTCTTCATCCCAACTCCTATGAGATTTATTCAACTTCCTGGTGATTCTTCACCACTTTATGTATCCAAATCAAGCTTCTCATCAAGTGATTCATCCTGGTTTGATTGGAACGACGAAGAAGATGTGCTATTCCCAAACTGGGAAACTGAAATCACCTGATTTGAATGTGGGATAACTTCTTCATGCCAACTCCTATGAGATTTATTAAACTTCCTGGTGATTCTCCACCACTTTATGTATCCTAATCAATCTTTTCACAAAGTGATTCATCCTGGTTTGATTGAACGACAAAGAAGCTGTCCTATTCCCAAACTGGGAAATTGGAATCACCTGATTTTAAAGTGGCATAACTTCTTCATCCCAACTCCTATGAGATTTATTCAACTTCCTGGTGATTCTTCACCACTTTATGTATCCAAATCAAGCTTCTCATCAAGTGATTCATCCTGGTTTGATTGGAACGACGATGAAGCTGTGCTATTCCCAAACTGGGAAACTGGAATCACCTGATTTGAAAGTGGGATAACTTCTTCACGCCAACTCCTATGAGATTTATTCAACTTCCTGGTGATTCTCCACCACTTTATGTATCCAAATCAAGCTTCTCACAAAGTGATTCATCCTGGTTTGATTGAACGACGATGAAGCTGTGCTATTCCCAAACTGGGAAACTGGAATCACCTGATTTGAAAGTGGGATAACTTCTTCACGCCAACTCCTATGAGATTTATTCAACTTCCTGGTGATTCTCCACCACTTTATGTATCCAAATCAAGCTTCTCACAAAGTGATTCATCCTGGTTTGATTGGAACGACGAAGAAGCTGTGCTATTCCCAAACTGGGAAACTGGAATCACCTGATTTGAAAGTGGGATAACTTCTTTTCGCCAACTCCTATGAGATTTATTCAACTTCCTGGTGATTCTCCACCACTTTATGTATCCAAATCAAGCTTCTCACAAAGTGATTCATCCTGGTTTGATTTGAACGACAGAGAAGCTGTCCTATTCCCAAACTGGGAAACTGGAATCACCTGATTTGAAACTGGGATAACTTCTTCACGCCAACTCCTATGTGATTTATTCAACTTCCTGGTCAT
This sequence comes from Brassica rapa, assembly GCF_000309985.2. Classification (NCBI taxonomy): domain Eukaryota; kingdom Viridiplantae; phylum Streptophyta; class Magnoliopsida; order Brassicales; family Brassicaceae; genus Brassica; species Brassica rapa. The sequence goes on from NW_022610940.1 coordinate 41,485, forward strand.
TCTCCACCACTTTATGTATCCAAATCAAGCTTCTCACAAAGTGATTCATCCTGGTTTGATTGAACGACGATGAAGCTGTGCTATTCCCAAACTGGGAAACTGGAATCACCTGATTTGAAAGTGGGATAACTTCTTCATCCCAACTCCTATGAGATTTATTCAACTTCCTGGTGATTCTCCACCACTTTATGTATCCAAATCAAGCTTCTCACAAAGTGATTCATCCTGGTTTGATTGGAACGACGAAGAAGCTGTGCTATTCCCAAACTGGGAAACTGGAATCACCTGATTTGAAAGTGGGATAACTTCTTCATGCCAACTCCTATGAGATTTATTCAACTTCCTGGTGATTCTCCACCACTTTATGTATCCAAATCAAGCTTCTCACAAAGTGATTCATCCTGGTTTGATTTGAACGACGAGAAGCTGTGCTATTCCCAAACTGGGAAACTGGAATCACCTGATTTGAAAGTGGGATAACTTCTTTCGCCAACTCCTATGAGATTTATTCAACTTCCTGGTGATTCTCCACCACTTTATGTATCCAAATCAAGCTTCTCACAAAGTGATTCATCCTGGTTTGATTTGAACGACGATGAAGCTGTGTTATTCCAAACTGGGAAACTGGAATCACCTATTTGAAAGTGGGATAACTTCTTCACCCAACTCCTATGTGATTTATTCAACTTCCTGGTGATTCTCCACCACTTTATGTATCCAAATCAAGCTTCTCACAAAGTGATTATCCTGGTTTGATTTGAACGACGATGAAGCTGTGCTATTCCCAACTGGGAAACTGGAATCACCTGATTTGAAAGTGGGATAACTTCTTCACGCCAACTCCTATGAGATTTATTCAACTTCCTGGTGATTCTCCACCACTTTATGTATCCAAATCAAGCTTCTCACAAAGTGATTCATCCTGGTTTGATTGGAACGACGAAGAAGCTGCTATTCCCAAACTGGAAACTGGAATCACCTGATTTGAAAGTGGGATAACTTCTTTTCGGCAACTCCTATGAGATTTATTCAACTTCCTGGTGATTCTCCACCACTTTATGTATCCAAATAAAGCTTCTCACAAAGTGATTCATCCTGGTTGATTTGAACGACGATGAAGCTGTGCTATTCCCAAACTGGGAAACTGGAATCACCTGATTTGAAAGTGGGATAACTTCTTCACGCCAACTCCTATGTGATTTATTCAACTTCCTGGTGATTCTCCACCACTTTATGTATCCAAATCAAGCTTTCTCACAAAGTGATTCATCCTGGTTTGATTGGAACGAGATGAAGCTGTGCTATTCCCAAACTGGGAAACAGGAATCACCTGATTTGAAAGTGGGATAACTTCTTCATCCCAACTCCTATGAGATTTATTCAACTTCCTGGTGATTCTCCACCACTTTATGTATTCAAATCAAGCTTCTCACAAAGTGATTCATCCTGGTTTGATTGGAACGACGAAGAAGCTTTGCTATTCCCAAACTGGAAAACTGGAATCACCTGATTTGAAAAGTGGGATAACATCTTCATGCAACTCCTATGAGATTTATTCAACTTCCTGGTGATTCTCCACCACTTTATGTATCCAAATCAAGCTTCTCATATGACTTAGAGTTCTGAAGAGTAAGCTGAGTGTTTAGAATAGATTTGAGAGAGATTAGAGAAGGAACGAGTGTAGAGAGTAAGAGATTAGATCAAGAGTCTAAGAGAAACGCATGGAGGCTAGAATAATCAGAACTGTCTAAGTTTTATTAATGACCAAGTTACACATTATATTAGAGAGGCATCTCGAGGTTAAGGGTTTCAGAAAGCACACTGTTACATGGATAAGATTCTGCTTTAATTCAAACTGTCCAATTAAGCTCTCCTTGTGTGTAAAGCACCTTTACCTTTACACAGCTTCTGACAGCCTGTCATAAGCTCTTCCTTATCCTCTCCACGCTGGTAACATCAGTAAAGGCTCAGTAAGACTTCTCCTTTACCTTTAAGTTAACCGAGTGTAGTAACTTCCTTAGGTAGTGACTGGTCGAACTACTCTTGTACGGCCTGTACGGCCATGGTACGGCCTGTACGGCTTAGCCTCTCCCAAACTCATTCCGCAATACCATACTCTCCTAAGCCTCACTCTCTTATTACAATCCATCTCATCATCTAATGCCTCTCTCAACACTCCCCCTCAAGCTTAGCTTTGTGAAAGCCTAAGCTTGGACAGCCATGAGATCTTCCTCATTTAAAAAACTCACAGGAAAACCCATTGGACAAACCTTGATGAGGAAAAAGAGTAAAGACCTCACAGCCAAAGGGATCAGCTCCTTCTCTTCCCAAGATCAATGAGGCCAACCTGATGTGAAGGACTCCATTGTCTTTGTCTCGGCAGCCTTAGTGAACACATCAGCCAACTGATCTTCACTTCTTTGTAGCATGGCAGATGACTCCTAGATGATCATCTGCCTCACCTTGTGGCAATCCACTTCACATATTTGCTGGGTTCTCTCATGGAACACCGATGGAGGCAATGTGGATGGCAGCTTGGTTATCACAATGCATTGTCATTGGGTGGCTTGATCAATCTCCAAATGCTTCAAGATGCCCTTGATCCTCCACCAGCTCGTTGGTCAGCTTCAGCATAGCTCTATACTCGGCTTCTGCACTTGAGCAAGACACCACCTTCTGCTTCTTACTCTTCCAAGTAACCAGTTGCCTCCAATGAATGTGCAATAGCCTGTGGTTGATCTCCTGTCTGCTCTATCACCCGCCCATGCATCCAGCCCATCATCAGCATCCACCCAGTCCTCCCATTGCCTCCCATCCATACTCCTTGTCCTTGATCCTACTCCTTGATCGGTGAGCGTTGAGGAATCAAGATCCTCTCCACCATGCGCCCATGATGTTCCTTAGGCACTTGCATGTGTGACTCACCTGATTCACAGCAAAGCAAATGTCAGGTCTAGTTATGGTAAGGTAAATCAATTTACCAACTAGCTTTCTATAGAGTTTAGGATCCTGATAAGGTTTGCTGTCTTCAATCTCCCCCTCTCGTGGGACTTTGTAGCCATCCTCCATAGGCATCCTTGCTGTCTTGCCTCCATAAGCACCTGCACCTTTCAAAAGATCAAGTGTATACTTCCTTTGGGACATGAACAAACCTTCCTTGGATCTACATATCTCAATTCCAAGAAAGTATTTCATTTCTCCCAAGTCTTTAATCTCAAACATGGATTTAAGAAACTCCTTGGTTGCTATGATACCTTCCTTATCACTTCCTGTGATAATGATATCATCAACATACACAAGGAGTGCAATCATACCTGAGGAAGTAGTGAGAGTGAAGGGTGTGTGGTCTAGTTCAGACTTCTTGAAGCCTCGGCCATTCAGAGTAGTACTCAGCTTGTTGTACCAAGCTCTTGGTGATTGCTTCAGTCCATAGATAGCTTTCTTCAGTCTCAACACATTCCCTCTCTTCACTAAGTGTTCCAAGCCTGGAGGTGGATGCATATACACTTCATCCTCCAGCTCTCCTTGTAGAAATGCATTCTTCACATCCATTTGCCATAAGCCCATCCAAGGTTCACAGCTAAGCTTAAGACAATCCGGATTGTGTGGAGTTTAGCTACTGGTGCAAAGGTCTCAATGTAATCTTCTCCATAAGTTTGAGTAAAGCCTCTTGCAACCAATCTTGACTTCTTCCTCTCCACCCTTCCATCGCCTTATACTTGATTGTGAAGATCCATCTACTAGTCACCGCCTTCTTCCTTTTGGTAACTCACTCTCATACCATGTATCATTCTTGATCATAGCCTGCCTCAGCTCCAACTGATTCCTTCCATTCTTTATCCATCATTGCCTCTTCATAGCTTCTTGGTATGTAGTTCTCATCCAAGTTACCATATAAAGCACAATGTTCTTCAGGGTATTGAGCAAAGGAACACACAGCTTGAGAAGGATGCTCCACAGCCTGGGCATTGTAGTTACACTCTCGTGTTACCCAGTTGGAAGCATCTCTCCTAATCCGTGTTGCTTCTTCTCAATGCTGGTTCCGGTTGTTCCCACTTCCACTTGTGATTCTTCTCCACTTTCTTGTGGTACAGAAGTAGACACTATAACTGCCTTTCTTCTTCTCTCTAGCTGACTTGCTTCAGGCCTCCCATCTTGCTGTGTTCACTAACTTCTCCACATCTTGATCATGTGTACCAGATGCTCCACTACTCTCTTGAGTTGTCTCTGGTTCACTCTTTCCCCCCACTGCTTAATCTTATTAAGAGTGAGGTTACATATTTATATGGGAGCACAAGGGTTTACAAGAAGTCGAAATGGGCACTATTGAAGCATGTAGAGTCAAGGGCTGCTTTACGGATGATTGGAATGGAAGCTCAACGCTTTGCCTCTTTACAGCCTGTTCCAGCCTGGCACTCTTTCCCTTATCCTTTCAACGGTCTGATCCCTTCTCCCTTAAGCTCCAAGTAACTTCCTTCTTAGTTACCGTGTTACTTGGCTGATGCAAGGTAAGTCTTGGTCGATGCTGGATGGTACGGACTGTACGGCTTGTACGGCCTTGTACGGACGTCCGTACCATGCTCTCCCTAAACTCTCTTAAGCTTCCTCATCTCCTTTCCTCTTCAACTCCTTAGCTCTTCATACATATATTCAGCTCAACTCAACACTCCCTCAAGCTTAGCTTTGTATAAGTCTAAGCTTGGACAGCCACAAGATTTTCCTCATTAAAAACCTCACCAAAGAAAACCCAATGGGATAAAACTTTGATGAGGGAAAAAGAGTAAAGACCTTGCAGCTAAGGGATTAGCTCCTTCTCTTCCCAGATCAATGAGGCCCAACCTGATGTGAATGGACTCCATTGTCTTCTGTCTTGCAGCCTTGGTGAACACATCCGCTAGCTGATCTTCACTTCTTGTGTAGCATGGCAAGATCACCCCTAGCACAATCATCTGCCTCACCTTGTGACAATCAACTTCAATGTGCTTGGTCCTCTCATGAAACACCGAGTTGGATGCAATGTGGATGGCAGCTTGATTGTCACAATGCATTGTCATTGGAGTTGCTTGATCAATCTCCAAGTGCTTCAAGATGCCTTTGATCCATACCAACTCGTTGGTGAGCTTCAGCATGGCTCTATACTCGGCTTCTGCACTTGAACATGACACTACCTTCTGCTTCTTGCTCTTCCAAGTCACAAGTTGCCTCCAATGAATGTGCAATAGCCTGTGGTTGATCTCCTGTCTGCTCTATCACCAGCCCAATCCGCATCACAATATCCCACCACTTCAGTGCTTCCATTGCAGCCCATCCATACTCCTTGATCAGGTGAGCCGTTGAGATACATCAAGATCCTCTCCACCATGTGCCAGTGATGCTCCTTAGGCACTTGCATGTGTTGACTCACCTGATTCACAGCAAAGCAGCTGTCAGGTCTAGTTATAGTAAGATAAATCATTTGCCAACTAGTTTTCTATAGAGTTTAGGATCCTGATAAGGTTTGCTGTCTTCAATCTCCCCCTCTCGTGGGACTTTGTAGCCATCCTCCATAGGCATCCTTGCTGTCTTGCCTCCATAAGCACCTGCACCTTTCAAAAGATCAAGTGTATATTTCCTTTGGGACATGAACAAACCTTCCTTGGATCTACATATCTCAATTCCAAGGAAGTATTTCATTTCTCCCAAGTCTTTAATCTCAAACATGGATTTAAGAAACTCCTTGGTTGCTATGATACCTTCCTTATCACTCCCTGTGATAATGATATCATCAACATACACAAGGAGTGCAATCATACCTGAGGGAGTTGTGAGTGTGAAGAGGGTGTGATCTAGTTCAGACTTCTTGAAGCCTCGGCCATTCAGAGTAGTGCTCAACTTGTTGTACCACGCTCTTGGTGATTGCTTCAGCCCATAGATGGCTTTCTTCAGTCTCAACACATTCCACTCTTCACTAAGTGTTCAAGGCCTGGAGGTGGATGCATATACACTTCATCCTCAAGTTCACCTTGTAGAAACGCATTCTTCACATCCATTTGCCATAACCCCATCCAAGATTCACAGCCAAGCTTAGTACAATCCGGATTGTGTGGAGTTTAGCTACTGGTGCAAAGGTTTCTATGTAATCTTCTCCATAAGTTTGAGTGAAACCTCTTGCAACTAGCCTTGACTTCTTCCTCTCATCTTTTCCATCCGCTTTGTACTTGATTGTGAATATCCATCTACTAGTCACAGCCTTCTTCCCTTTTGGTAACTCACTCTCATACCATGTATCATTCTTGATCATCGCTCCTGCCTCATCTCCAACTGATTCCTTCCATTCTTTATCTTTCATTGCTTCTTCATAGCTTCTTGGGATGTGATTCTCATCCAAGTTTACCATGAAAGCGCAATGTGCTTCTGGATATTGAGCAAAGGAGCACACGGCTTGAGAAGGATGCTCCACAGCTTGGGCATTGTAGTACACTCTCGTGTTTACCCAACTGGAAGGATCCTTCCTTATCCTTGTACTCCTTCTTAGTGGCTGCACAACCGGTTCTTCTTCCTGTTGTTCTTCTACCACTTCATCTTGAGAAGGTGTTTGTGTCACACCATGATCATGTCCATGACCATCCGAGCCTATGCTCTCTTCTCCTTCATTCTCTACTCTCCTTCATCTTGGTTGGCCTCTTGCATAGGCTCCTCATGCTCCTCTCCTCCCTCATGATCAAGGTGGGATGGTGAACCAACTTCAGGAGGTGTAGTTGCGTGATTCCTCGGATCCTGGGATGTACTGATTCCAAGACCTTCAAGAATGATCCGCAAGGTGGTGGCCTTGTCTGATGTTAAGTCCTTCAGGTCTTCTTGATTCTTTCTTCATAGTATCCTCTATCTTCCAAGAACTTCACATCTCTAGATACAAGAACTCTCCTTGCTATAGGATCATAGCATTTGTATCCTTTCTGTGTAGCTGAGTATCCTATGAACACAGCCTTAGTGCTTCTTGCTTCTAGCTTGTTGATCATCTCTCCTGGTTTGAGGACAAAGCATAGGCATCCAAAGACTCGCAAGTAATCAAGAGCTGGCTTGTACCTGTTCAGAACTTCAAATGGAGCCTTCTCATTCAGAACTTTGGTTGGAGTTCTGTTTATCAGGTAACAAGCAGTGGCAACCGCATCACTCCAAAATCTCTTTGGAACATTACTCTGAAACATAAGTGAACCTTGCCACTTCCATGAGATGCCTATTCTTCCTCTCAGCCACTCCATTTTGCTGTGGAGTATAAGGACAGCTTGTTTGATGTAGGATCCCATGTTGTGATAGGTGTTGCTTGAATGCATGACTCGTGTACTCTCCTCCATTATCTGATCTCAAAATTTTAATCTTAGCATGATAATGGTTAGTTACATAAGTTTGAAAGTTCCTAATGCATCAAGTACCCTATCTTTGGTCTGAATTAAGGTTAACCAGGTGTATTTGGATTTTTCATCAATGAATGTGACAAAATACTTATAACTATCTCTAGATAAGCAAGGGGCAGTCCATACATCTGAATGAATTAGATCAAAGCAATTATCATAAACGGTAGTAGACTTTTGAAACACAGTTCTACAATGCTTGCCTAAAATGCAAGCTTCACAATCTTTATTCTCAAACACAACACCTGGTACCATTAAGTTCAAAGCTTTAACATGAGGGTGTCCTACTCTAGCATGCCACAATGCATTTTTATTCAACAAAAGAAGCAGAAGTAAACGAGCAACTATAATCAGGAACAGAAGTGAGTTCTTCAAGCATATAGAGATCTCCTTAGTCACCCCTTTCCAATCAATCTGCTGCTCTCAATATCCTGAAACTTCACATCATTAGGACTAAAGATAACATTGCATTGTAAATCATTAGTACATTTCTTCACTGATAATAGGTTTGATGTGAATTCAGGCATGTAAAAAGCTCTAGATTCTTTGTTAAACAGCTTAAGCTTTCCTATTCCTCTAATGGGTATCTTATCCCCATTTGCTATCATCACATGCCCATGTGTAGGTTCTATATCCTTAATCAAGTTTTCATCACTTATCATATGATGTGATGCACCAGAATCAACAATCAATGGTTTACCTACTCGTTTAGCATTATGGCATAGATTACTAAGTGATGGATGCATCTTATCAGTTCTAGCAATGTGAGCATGTCTATACTCATTCCTAGCTTCTAACCGTTCTACTAGTTCTCTAATCAAGTGATCATCCTTATATGCAATCATAGAAGCTCCAAAGGAATAACCGTAAGTGTTACCGTTTTCCTTTAGCATTTTGAAGAGGGCATCAAGGTCTGATCTCTTGATGTAGTCATCATTGCTGCGGGAGCTTGAGGCGCCTGTGTAAGCCACCAGAGACTTCCCATTCCATCATTGCCTCCAAGCCATCCACTTCACTGATCTTGCTGGTACCAGCTCCGCTGAACCTTCAGTCACATTTGCCCTTCCCTCACGCTCCTTCATGAACTTGGCCGGCTTGAGGTGTGGGTGCAGTATCCAGCATTGGCTCTTCTTATGACCATGCTTCTTGCAATGATCACAGTTGCCATTGAACTTCCTGTCCTCGTACTTCCCGTGAGATGCCTTGTTTGCTTGTGGAGCCTCGGTTGAATCCTCATGAGCTGCTTGATTGGCAAGAGAGAGCTCCCCTTTCCTCCAAAACAACCCATGGATCCCTGCTCCCTTTGGATTTGTGCACACACCTCCTCAAGGTCCGGAAGCTTGTCTGACCTTAACATGTGCTGGATGAGCTGGGTGTAGGCCGGGTTCAGTGTGAGAAGCAGCCCAAAAGACCTTGTCTTGCTCGCGCCTCTCATTCAGCTGATCTGGATCGGTTGTGCTCGGCCTCAGCATCTCCAGCTCTGACCATAAGGACCTGAACCTCCCCAAGTGCTTAGTGAACTCCATGTCCTCTTGTGCAAGACGGTTGATCGCTAGCTTCACTTCAAACACACGGCTGAGGTTGGAAGTGTTCCCATACACCTTCTTCAGCGTGTCCCACAGCTCCTGGCTGATTCACAGTAGCTGTAGGCATCCAAGATAGCTGGGTCCAAGGATGCGTGTAGAACCGTCATCACCAGCATGTCTTCTTGTTGCCATTTCTCCACAGCCGCTTCATTAGAGACCTCTTCTTGATCTCCTCCCTGAGTAATGAGTTTCGGAGCCTCCCCTGTTGTGATGTGCCCCACAAACCCTTACTTCCACCGCAGTCTTCACCATCCGAGACCACACAAGGTAGTTGCTACCTTTGAAAGTAACCGCTACCTTCATCCTCATGTTCATCCCATGTTCCATCTTTGCTTGACTTGAAACTTGAATCTTGGATTTCGTACACACCACCTTGAGTCTAGAATCACGCAAACCAACAGAACGTAGCACAGCTTCAACTAGAACGGACCACAGCTTCAACACCTTCAAGACTACTCGCGTGTAGCTTCAAAGACGTTTAGCTTGTAACTCTCTAAAGATCAAACCCCAGATTCAAATGAACCTGGCTCTGATACCATATGAGATTAAGAGATCCTTAGAGTAATTAGAATAAAGAGAGTGTTTAGGAAGTGATTAAGAGAAGTTTGTGAAAGATTAGGAGACTAGATAGAGCCGTTTAGTGTTCTAAGAGAAAACCATAGTGTCTAAGAGATTAGAGAGACTCAAACGCCTCCCCACCGCAGTCTTCACCATCCGAGACCACACAAGGTAGTTGCTACCTTTGAAAGTAACCGCTACCTTCATCCTCATGTTCATCCCATGTTCCATCTTTGCTTGACTTGAAAACTTGAATCTCGAATCTTGTACACACCAACCTTGAGTCTAGAATCACGCAAACACACAGAACGTAGCACAGCTTCAACTAGAACGTATCACAGCTTCAAGACTACTCGCTTGTAGCTTCAACGCCGTTTGTAACTCTCTAAAGATCAAACCCCAGATTCAAATGAACCTGGCTCTGATACCATATGAGATTAAGAGATCCTTAGAGTAATCAGAATAAAGAGAGTGTTTAAGAAGTGATTAAGAGAAGTTTGTGAAAGATTAAGTAACTAGGTAGAGTCGTTTAGAGTCTAAGAGAGAACCATAGTGTCTAAGAGATTAGAGAGACTCAAACTGCATAATCTTCATTAGTGTTAATCAGAGTTGAGACATTTGAGGTAAAGACACAAAGGAGTTGAGAACATAAAGAGAGCAAAGAGGTGAAGAGGAGGAATGGGTTGATCATCCGTACAAGGCCGTACAAGTGATCATCCGTACAAGGTAAAAAGGGATCAAGTAACTATCCAAGTAACTCCCATGTACTGAGCTTAAGTTACACTCGGCCAAGACCTTATCCGAACGTTGAGAGGATAAGGGAGACGCGGCTTGACAGCTAGGACAGGCTGGCAAGAGCTGGAAAGGAAGAGCATCTAGTCTTGGATCAAGAAGATGCTCCAAACGTGTGAAGACACTCATTGGCCGGTTCAAATTAAAGCTTAGGCTCCTCTTTGACTCTACATGCTTACTTAGCTTTATGATTTCGAAAACCCTAAGTGTATGGACCTATATATATGTAATCTCATCTCTTAATAAAGATTAGACAGTTCTAAACAATCTTTCTCTTTACTCATTTCATCATGATTCTCCATTAGTCTCTAATCAGTTTCCTAAATCTCTTATTCTCTTCCTTAATCCTATTCTAAACTCAGATTAATCTTTATATTCCTAAAAGTCATATGGTATCAGAGCCAGGTTGATTACAATCTGAGTTCGTGAGTGATTCTCTTAAAGGATTCAAGTTTGAAACTTTAAGAGAACAAGTGAGTGTGTTTAAGAGTTTCTTGAGAGTTCAAAAGCTCAAGGTGTTTTGTGTGTGTCTTGGTGGTCCGTGGGAGGTTCATTTGAAGACTCAAGAGTTAATCTGTGTTCTAGAGAGCAGCGTGGGTTCTCAGTTCAAGATCTAACCGGTTGTTCAAGTTATAAACGTCAAGCTGTTCAAGATGGAGAGTGGCATGAAGATGAAGGTCGCGGTGACATTCAAAGGAACCAACTACCTAGTCTGGTCTAGGATGGTGAAAACTGCTGTGGGAAGCAAGGGTTTGTGGAAGCATATCACATCTGGTGAGGCTCCAAAGGTGATTACTCAGGGGGGTGAAACGGAGAGTCCCGAGGAGAGTGTTGTAGAGAAGTGGCAACAAGAAGACATGATGGTGATGTCTGTCCTCATGCTCTTTGGAGCCGGCTATACTAGATGCTTATAGCTACTGTGAGACAGCCAAGGAGCTGTGGGATACTCTACAGAAAGTGTATGGAAACACTTCTAACCCTGAACGAGTGTTGAAGTCAAGAAGGCAATCAATGGGTAACTCAAGATGACACGGAGTTCACTAAGCACTTGGGAGGTTCAGGTCTCTTTGGTCTGAGTTGGAGATGCTGAGGCCAAGCACGGTTGATCCAGAGCTTCTAAATGAGAGACGCGAGCAGGACAAGGTCTTTGGGTTGCTGCTCACGTTGAATGCAAGCTACAGTGGTCTTATCCAGCACATGCTATGGTCTGAGAAGCTGCCTGACCTTGAAGAGGTGTGTGCTAAGATACAGAAGGAGCAGGGCTCAATGGGTTTGTTTGGAGGCAAGGGGGACTTATCTCTTGCAAACGCTGTGCAACCTGACCGGGAAGAGCCTCCAGCCACAGCTAACAAAGCTGGTTACAACAAGTATGAGGATAGGAAGAATTGTGATCACTGCAAGAAGCATGGACACAAGAAGAGTCAGTGCTGGATACTCCATCCCCACTTGAAGCCGGCTAAGTTCATGAAGGAGAGAGAGGCAAAAGCTCACATGACTGAAGGATCAAGCGGAGCAGGGCCATCCAACCGTGGAGCTGAAGTGGAGAACCGTGAAGGAGATGGAAAGGCTTTGGTGACCTACACTGGAGCTATCAACCCCCGAGGCAATGATCAAGACTTCATCAGGAGATCCGAGATGGATGCACTCATCAAAATGCTCAAGGATAATGGTAACATTCATGGGTATTCATTTGGTGCTTCTATGATAGCTAGAACTATAGAAATGACTCCTAATGTGGCTGAGATTGCTAGGATTGATAGTAAGACTGGAATTGAGCATTGCCTTGATAGAAATGCTAGGATGAATGCATATAGATCACAGATTAGCATCTGCCATAGTGCTAGCAATACATCCAAACCATTGATTATAGATTCAGGTGCATCTCATCATATGATTAGTGACACCAACCTGATTAAAGATATAGAACCTACTAATGGATGTGTGATGATTGCAAATGGGGATAAGATACCTATTAAGGGAATAGGAAACTTAAAGCTATTTGATAAGAACACTAGAGCTTTTTACATTCCGGAATTCACATCAAACCTACTTTCAGTTAAGAAATGCACTACTGATTTGAATTGCAATGTTATATTCAGTCCTAATGATGTGAAGTTTCAGGATATTGAGAGCAGCCAATTGATTGGAAAAGGAGTTACAAAGGGAGACTTATACATGCTTGAGAAGCTTGATCCTGTTTCCAATTATAACTGCTCATTTACTTCTGCTTCTAGTTTGAATAAAAAATGCATTGTGGCATGCTAGACTAGGTCATCCCCATGAGAGGGCTTTAAACTTGATGTTACCAGGTGTGGTTTTTGAAAATAATAAGTGTGAAGCTTGCATTTTAGGCAAGCATTGTAAGAATGTGTTTCCAAGAACATCTACTGTTTATGAAAATTGCTTTGAATTGATTCATACTGATGTGTGGACTGCACCTAGTTTTTCTAGAGATAATCATAAGTATTTTGTCACATTCATTGATGAAAAATCTAAATACACCTGGTTAACACTCATTCCATCAAAAGATAGGGTGATAGATGCATTCAAGAACTTTCAAGCTTATGTGACTAACCATTATCATGCTAGGATTAAAATTTTGAGATCAGATAATGGAGGAGAGTACACAAGCTATGCGTTCAAGAGTCATCTAGATCACCATGGAATCCTTCATCAAACAAGCTGTCCCTACACACCACAACAGAATGGTGTAGCTGAGAGGAAGAACAGGCACTTGATGGAAGTGGCTCGGTCACTGATGTTCCAAGCTAATGTACCTAAGAGATTCTGGAGTGATGCTGTATCCACTGCGTGCTACCTAATCAACAGGATGCCTACAAAGGTGTTGAAGGATCAAGCACCATTTGAAGTTCTGAACAAGCGCAAGCCATCCTTGGAATACATGAGAGTGTTTGGATGCTTGTGCTATGTTCTAGTACCAGGAGAGTTGAGGAACAAGCTAGAAGCAAGGAGCAGAAAGGCAATGTTCATTGGCTACTCAACAACTCAAAAAGGATATAAGTGTTATGATCCAGAAGCTAGAAGGGTACTTGTATCTAGAGATGTGAAGTTCATTGAAGAAAGAGGATACTATGAGGAGAAGAATCAAGAAGATTTGAAGGATCTCACATCAGATAAAGCTGGAGTCTTAAGAATCATTTTGGAAGGTCTCGGTATCAAGATGAACCAGGATCAATCCACAAGAAGTGGAAGACAAGAAGAGAGCTCAACTGCACCAAGTGGAGCTGCTCAAACACCTCACCTTGATCATGAGGGGGGAAGTGAACCTGAAACTCAAGAAAATGGCCAAGAAGGAGTCGGCTTGAGTGAGGAAGGAGAGTTCAACTCAGGTTCTCATCATCAAGGTGAGCAAGACCAAGGAGAGGAAGAACATCAGAGTGAAGCACAAGAACCGCATACACAAGCTGAGCCGGTTCAAGAGCAAGAACAACCTGTATTGAGGAGGAGCACAAGGCTGAGAAAGGATCCTTCCTCTTGGGTAAACACGCGAGTGTACTACAATGCCCAAGCTGTGGAGCATCCTTCTCAAGTTGTGTGTTCCTTTGCTCAATACCCTGAAGAACATTGTGCCTTCATGGTTAACTTGGATGAGAACTACATCCCAAGAAGCTATGAAGAAGCAATCATGGATAAAGAATGGAAGGAGTCAGTTGGAGCTGAGGCAGGAGCTATGATCAAGAATGATACATGGTATGAGAGTGAGTTACCAAAAGGGAAGAAGGCTGTGACTAGTAGATGGATCTTCACAATCAAGTATAAGGCTGATGGAACAATTGAGAGGAAGAAGTCAAGACTGGTTGCAAGAGGTTTCACTCAAACTTATGGAGAGGATTACATTGAGACCTTTGCACCAGTAGCTAAACTGCACACAATCCGGATTGTATTAAGCTTGGCTGTGAATCTCGGATGGGGCTTATGGCAAATGGATGTGAAGAATGCATTTCTACAGGGAGAGCTGGAGGATGAAGTGTATATGCATCCACCTCCAGGCTTGGAACACTTAGTGAAGAGAGGGAATGTGTTGAGACTGAAGAAAGCTATCTATGGACTGAAGCAATCACCAAGAGCTTGGTACAACAAGCTGAGTACTACTCTGAATGGACGAGGCTTCAAGAAGTCTGAACTAGACCACACCCTCTTCACTCTCACTACTTCCTCAGGTATGATTGCACTCCTTGTGTATGTTGATGATATCATTATTACAGGAAGTGATAAGGAAGGTATCATAGCAACCAGGGAGTTCCTTAAATCCATGTTTGAGATTAAAGACTTGGGAGAAATGAAATACTTTCTTGGAATTGAGATATGTAGATCCAAGGAAGGTTTGTTCATGTCCCAAAGGAAGTATACACTTGATCTTTTGAAAGGTGCAGGTGCTTATGGAGGCAAGACAGCAAGGATGCCTATGGAGGATGGCTACAAAGTCCCACGAGAGGGGGAGATTGAAGACAGCAAACCTTATCAGGATCCTAAACTCTATAGAAAGCTAGTTGGCAAATTGATTTACCTTACCATAACTAGGCCTGACATTTGCTTTGCTGTGAATCAGGTGAGTCAACATATGCAAGTGCCTAAGGAACATCATTGGCGCATGGTGGAGAGGATCTTGATGTATCTCAACGGCTCACCTGATCAAGGAGTATGGATGGGTTGCAATGGGAGCACTGAAGTGGTTGGATATTGTGATGCAGATTGGGCTGGTGATAGAGCAGACAGGAGATCAACCACAGGCTATTGCACATTCATTGGAGGCAACTTGGTTACTTGGAAGAGTAAGAAGCAGAAGGTGGTGTCTTGCTCAAGTGCAGAAGCTGAGTATAGAGCTATGCTGAAGCTGACCAACGAGCTGGTGTGGATCAAGGGCATCTTAAAGCATTTGGAGATTGATCAAGCCACGCCAATGACAATGCATTGTGATAACCAAGCTGCCATCCACATTGCCTCCAACTCGGTGTTCCATGAGAGAACCAAGCACATTGAAGTGGATTGTCACAAGGTGAGGCAGATGATCATCTTAGGAGTCATCTTGCCATGCTACACAAGAAGTGAAGATCAGTTAGCGGATGTGTTCACCAAGGCTGCAAGACAGAAGACAATGGAGTCCATTCACATCAGGTTGGGCCTCATTGATCTTGGGAAGAGAAGGAGCTGATCCCCTTTGGCTGTGAGGTCTTTACTCTTTTTCCCTTATCAAGGTTTTATCCCAATGGGTTTTCCTTGGTAAGGTTTTTAATGAGGAAGATCTCATGGCTGTCCAAGCTTAGACTTTCACAAAGCTAAGCTTGAGGGGGAGTGTTAATCAGAGTTGAGACATTTGAGGTAAAGACACAAAGGAGTTGAGAACATAAAGAGAGCAAAGAGGTGAAGAGGAGGAATGGGTTGATCATCCGTACAAGGCCGTACAAGTGATCATCCGTACAAGGTAAAAAGGGATCAAGTAACTATCCAAGTAACTCCCATGTACTGAGCTTAAGTTACACTCGGCCAAGACCTTATCCGAACGTTGAGAGGATAAGGGAGACGCGGCTTGACAGCTAGGACAGGCTGGCAAGAGCTGGAAAGGAAGAGCATCTAGTCTTGGATCAAGAAGATGCTCCAAACGTGTGAAGACACTCATTGGCCGGTTCAAATTAAAGCTTAGGCTCCTCTTTGACTCTACATGCTTACTTAGCTTTATGATTTCGAAAACCCTAAGTGTATGGACCTATATATATGTAATCTCATCTCTTAATAAAGATTAGACAGTTCTAAACAATCTTTCTCTTTACTCATTTCATCATGATTCTCCATTAGTCTCTAATCAGTTTCCTAAATCTCTTATTCTCTTCCTTAATCCTATTCTAAACTCAGATTAATCTTTATATTCCTAAAAGTCATAATTAGGGTTGATGAGTTACAATATATATAGTGAGCATACAAGGGTTTTCGAAATCAAGAGAAGACTAAAGCATGTGAGGTCAATCAGGAGAGGATAAGCTCATTTGGACTAGCCAATTAGCTTCTCCACATGCGCGGAGTATCTGGCATCTTGGACCGAGATGCTCTTGCCTTTCCAGCTGTTCCAGCCTGTCAAGGCGCGCTCTACCTTATCCCTAAACGGTCTGATGCCTCAAGGTAAGTTCCTTCCCTTCACCTAAGTTACCGCACATAACTTCTTTACCCTTGTCAAGGTTTCACCCATCTTCATGTGTACGGACTGTACGGTCATGTACGGACTGTACGGTCTTGTACGAACTTTACCCAAACCTTCCCAAGCTTCAACTCATCTCCTTAGTCTCAACTCCTCACTTGCTTCACACTTATACTCAGCTCAACTCAACACTTTTGAGTTGTAGAGTAGCCAATAAACATTGCCTTAGTACTCCTAGCTTCAAGCTTGTTTCTCAACTCCCCGGGTATCAAAACATAACATAAACACCCAAAGATCCTTATATGTTCTAATGAGGGTTTATGTTTGTTGAGAACCTCAAATGGTGACTGCCCTTTCAGGATCAGTGTGGGAGTCCTGTTGATTAGATAGCAGGCCGTGGCTACTGCATCACTCCAAAACTTCTTAGGTACATTAGCTTGGAACATCATTGATCTTGCAACTTCCATAAGGTGCCTATTCTTCCTTTCAGCCACACCATTCTGTTGTGGAGTGTAGGGACAGCTTGTTTGATGAAGAATTCCATACTGAGATAAGTGTTGCTTGAAAGCTTGTCCAATGTATTCTCCTCCATTATCTGACCTGAAAATCTTAATCTTGGCTTGATAATGGTTAGTTACATAGGATTGAAAATTTTTAAATGCATCAAGCACCCTATCTTTAGTTGGAATTAAGGTTAACCAGGTGTATTTAGATTTTTCATCAATGAATGAGACATAATACTTATGATTCTCTCTAGATAAACAAGGAGCAGTCCATACATCAGAGTGAATAAGATCAAAGCACTTCTCATAAACCGTAGAAGAGTTTGGAAAAACAGTTTTACAATGCTTGCCTAAAATGCAAGCTTCACAATCATTGTTTTCAAAAGAAACACCTGGCAACATCAGTTTTAAAGCCTTATTATGAGGGTGTCCTAGTCTAGCATGCCACAATGCATTCTTATTTAAACTAGGAACAGAAGCAGTAGTAAAAGAACAGCTAATATCAGAAACAGGAGCAAGATCTTCAAGCAAATATAAGTCTCCTTTTGTTACTCCTTTTCCAATCACTTTGCTGCTTTCAATATCCTGAAACTTCACATCATTAGGACTAAATATGACATTGCATTGCAAGTCAGTTGCACATTTCTTGACAGATAATAAGTTTGAAGTAAAGTCAGGCATATAGAAAGCTTTTGAGTCTTTACTAAACAGTTTAAGTGTTCCTATTCCTTTAATTGGAACCTTATCACCATTTGCAATCATCACATGACCCTTAGTAGGCACAATGTTCTTAATTAACTTAGTATCACTAATCATGTGATGAGAAGCACCTGAATCTACAATAAGAAGTCTAGTTGATTGATTACTAGCAAGGTGAGCGAGTATACTAGATGGCTTATATGCATTGTAGTTATTTGCACTTCTTAGAGACCTAGCTATACTATCAGTTCTAGTGATGCACTCTAAGTCTCCTACAGTCCTAGCAATCATGGAAGCACCATAAGAATAACCATAGATGTTACCGTTATCCTTGAACATCTTGATGAGTGCATCAATGTCAGCCTTCCTTATGAAGTCCTGATCATTGTTGCGGCTGCTAGGAGCTCCCACGTACGCCACCAGAGACTTGCCATCACTTGTACCACCTTCTTGAGCCTTGCTAGTACCCACATCACTTGACCCGTCAGACATGTGAGCTCTAGCTTCCCTTTCCTTCATGAACTTTGCCGGTTTGAGGTGTGGGTGGAGTATCCAACACTGGCTCTTCTTGTGGCCTTGCTTCTTGCAATGATCACAGCTCCCATTGAACCTCCTATCCTCAAACTTCCCATTCGTAGCTCTGTTAGCTTGTGGAGTCTCTCCTTGCTCAGCTTGTGCGGCTTGGTTAGCTAAAGACAACTCCCCCTTCTTCCCAAACAACCCAATTGACCCTTGCTCTTTTTGAATCCTAGAACACACTTCCTCCAAGTCAGGTAGAGTATCATCTCTCAGCATGTGTTGTATCAGCCCACTGTATGCCGGATTCAGTGTCAAGAGCAGTCCAAAGACCTTGTCCTGCTCACGCCTCTTGATTAGCTCACTGGGATCAACCGTGCTTGGCCTCAACATCTCTAGCTCGGACCAGAGTGACCTGAACCTTCCTAGGTGCTTGGTAAACTCCATGTCTTCTTGAGTCAAGTTGTTGATCTCTTGCTTTACCTCAAAGACTCTGCTCAGGTTGGATGTGTTTCCATACACCCTCTTTAAGGTATCCCACAACTCCTTTGCTGTCTCACAGTAGCAGTATGCATCCAGAATCGCCGGCTCTAAGGAAGCATGAAGAACTGACATCACCATCATGTCTTCCTGCTCCCACCTCTCAACTGGATCCTTTGCTGTCTCATCCTTGTCTTCTTCTTGAGCAACCGGCTTTGGGGCCGTTCCAGAGGTAATGTGTCCCCACAAGCCTTTGCTCCCAACTGCGGTCTTCACCATCCGTGACCAAACTAGGTAGTTGTTCCCCTTGAACACTACCGCCACCTTCATCTTCATCCCACTATCCATCTTGAAGCAGCTAGACGTAAACAGCTTGCTAAATCTTGGACTGAGAGTAGTAATCACACCAACAAGACTAGAAACACAACCGGAGAAGACTTGAAGCTTGAATCTTCAACGCCCAGCTCCTAGCTTCTATCCTTTGTCTTGATACAAACCTCAACAAGAACTCAGATTCTCACGAACCTGGCTCTGATACCATATGACTTTAGAGTAATGAAGAGTAATCTGAGTGTTTAGAATAGATTTGAGAGAGATTAGAGAAGGAACGAGTGTAGAGAGTAAGAGATTAGATCAAGAGTCTAAGAGAAACGCCATGGAGGCTAAGAATAATCAGAACTGTCTAAGTTTTATTAATGACCAAATGTTACAATATATAGAGAGGCATCTCGAGGTTAAGGGTTTCAGAAAGCACACTGTTACATGGGATAAGATTCTGCTTTAATTCAAACTGTCCAATTAAGCTCTTCCTTGTGTGTAAAGCACCTTTACCTTTACACAGCTTCTGACAGCCTGTCATAAGCTCTTCCCTTATCCTCTCCACGCGGTAACATCAGTAAAGGCTCAGTAAGACTTCTCCTTTACCTCTTAAGTTAACCGAGTGTAGTAACTTCCCTTAGGTAGTGATCTTGGTCGAACTACTCTTGTACGGCCTGTACGGCCATGGTACGGCCTGTACGGCCTAGCCTCTCCCAAACTCATTCCTCCAACCCATTACTCTCCTAAGCCTCACTCTCTTATTAGCAATCCATCTCATCATCTAATGCCTTCTTCTCAACACTCACAAAGTGATTCATTCTGGTTTGATTTGAACGACAGAGAAGCTGTCCTATTCCCAAACTGGGAAACTGGAATCACCTGATTTGAAAGTGGGATAACTTCTTTTCGCCAACTCCTATGAGATTTATTCAACTTCCTGGTGATTCTCCACCACTTTATGTATCCAAATGAAGCTTCTCACAAAGTGATTCATCCTGGTTTGATTGGAACGACGATGAAGCTGTGTTATTCCCAAACTGGGAAACTGGAATCACCTGATTTGAAAGTGGGATAACTTCTTCACGCCAACTCCTATGTGATTTATTCAACTTCCTGGTGATTCTCCACCACTTTATGTATCCAAATCAAGCTTCTCACAAAGTGATTCATCCTGGTTTGATTTGAACGACGATGAAGCTGTGCTATTCCCAAACTGGGAAACTGGAATCACCTGATTTGAAAGTGGGATAACTTCTTCACGCCAACTCCTATGTGATTTATTCAACTTCCTGGTGATTCTCCACCACTTTATGTATCCAAATAAAGCTTCTCACAAAGTGATTCATCCTGGTTTGATTTGAACGACGATGAAGCTGTGCTATTCCCAAACTGGGAAACTGGAATCACCTGATTTGAAAGTGGGATAACTTCTTCATCCCAACTCCTATGAGATTTATTCAACTTCCTGGTGATTCTACACCACTTTATGTATTCAAATCAAGCTTCTCACAAAGTGATTCATCCTGGTTTGATTGGAACGACGAAGAAGCTTGCTATTCCCAAACTGGGAAACTGGAATCACCTGATTTGAAAGTGGGATAACATTCTTCATGCCAACTCCTATGAGATTTATTCAACTTCCTGGTGATTCTCCACCACTTTATGTATCCAAATCAAGCTTCTCACAAAGTGATTCATCCTGGTTTGATTTGAACGACGAGAAGCTGTCCTATTCCCAAACTGGGAAACTGGAATCACCTGATTTGAAAGTGGGATAACTTCTTTTCGCCAACTCCTATGAGATTTATTCAACTTCCTGGTGATTCTCCACCACTTTATGTATCCAAATCAAGCTTCTCACAAAGTGATTCATCCTGGTTTGATTGAACGACGATGAAGCTGTGCTATTCCCAAACTGGGAAACTGGAATCACCTGATTTGAAAGTGGGATAACTTCTTCACGCCAACTCCTATGAGATTTTTCAACTTCCTGGTGATTCTCCACCACTTTATGTATCCAAATAAGCTTCTCACAAAGTGATTCATCCTGGTTTGATTTGAACGACGATGAAGCTGTGCTATTCCCAAACTGGGAAACTGGAATCACCTGATTTGAAAGTGGGATAACTTCTTCACGCCAACTCCTATGAGATTTATTCAACTTCCTGGTGATTCTCCACCACTTTATGTATCCAAATCAAGCTTCTCACAAAGTGATTCATCCTGGTTTGATTGGAACGACGAAGAAGCTGTGCTATTCCCAAACTGGGAAACTGGAATCACCTGATTTGAAAGTGGGATAACTTCTTTTCGCCAACTCCTATGAGATTTATTCAACTTCCTGGTGATTCTCCACCACTTTATGTATCCAAATCAAGCTTCTCACAAAGTGATTCATCCTGGTTTGATTTGAACGACGATGAAGCTGTGCTATTCCCAAACTGGGAAACTGGAATCACCTGATTTGAAAGTGGGATAACTTCTTTTCGCCAACTCCTATGAGATTTATTCAACTTCCTGGTGATTCTCCACCACTTTATGTATCCAAATCAAGCTTCTCACAAAGTGATTCATCCTGGTTTGATTTGAACGACGATGAAGCTGTGCTATTCCCAAACTGGGAAACTGGAATCACCTGATTTGAAAGTGGGATAACTTCTTCTTGCCAACTCCTATGAGATTTATTCAACTTCCTGGTGATTCTCCACCACTTTATGTATCCAAATCAAGCTTCTCACAAAGTGATTCATCCTGGTTTGATTGGAACGACGAAGAAGCTGTGCTATTCCCAAACTGGGAAACTGGAATCACCTGATTTGAAAGTGGGATAACATCTTCATGCCAACTCCTATGAGATTTATTCAACTTCCTGGTGATTCTCCACCA
The DNA here is from genome assembly GCF_000309985.2 of Brassica rapa. Taxonomy (NCBI): domain Eukaryota; kingdom Viridiplantae; phylum Streptophyta; class Magnoliopsida; order Brassicales; family Brassicaceae; genus Brassica; species Brassica rapa. The sequence goes on from NW_022610940.1 coordinate 63,365, forward strand.
CTTTATGTATCCAAATCAAGCTTCTCACAAAGTGATTCATCCTGGTTTGATTTGAACGACGATGAAGCTGTGCTATTCCCAAACTGGGAAACTGGAATCACCTGATTTGAAAGTGGGATAACTTCTTCTTGCCAACTCCTATGAGATTTATTCAACTTCCTGGGTATTCTCCACCACTTTATGTATCCAAATCAAGCTTCTCACAAAGTGATTCATCCTGGTTTGATTGGAACGACGAAGAAGCTGTGCTATTCCCAAACTGGGAAACTGGAATCACCTGATTTGAAAGTGGGATAACTTCTTCATCCCAACTCCTATGAGATTTATTCAACTTCCTGGTCATTCTCCACCACTTTATGTATCCAAATCAAGCTTCTCACAAAGTGATTCATCCTGGTTTGATTTGAACGACAGAGAAGCTGTCTATTCCCAAACTGGGAAACTGGAATCACCTGATTTGAAAGTGGGATAACTTCTTTTCGCCAACTCCTATGAGATTTATTCAACTTCCTGGTGATTCTCCACCACTTTATGTATCCAAATCAAGCTTCTCACAAAGTGATTCATCCTGGTTTGATTTGAACGACGATGAAGCTGTGCTATTCCCAAACTGGGAAACTGGAATCACCTGATTTGAAAGTGGGATAACTTCTTCACGCCAACTCCTATGAGATTTATTCAACTTCCTGGTGATTCTCCACCACTTTATGTATCCAAATCAAGCTTCTCACAAAGTGATTCATCCTGGTTTGATTGGAACGACGAAGAAGCTGTGCTATTCCCAAACTGGGAAACTGGAATCACCTGATTTGAAAGTGGGATAACTTCTTCATCCCAACTCCTATGAGATTTATTCAACTTCCTGGTGATTCTCCACCACTTTATGTATTCAAATCAAGCTTCTCACAAAGTGATTCATCCTGGTTTGATTGGAACGACGAAGAAGCTGTGCTATTCCCAAACTGGGAAACTGGAATCACCTGATTTGAAAGTGGGATAACATCTTCATGCCAACTCCTATGAGATTTATTCAACTTCCTGGTGATTCTCCACCACTTTATGTATCCAAATCAAGCTTCTCACAAAGTGATTCATCCTGGTTTGATTGGAACGACGAAGAAGCTGTGCTATTCCCAAACTGGGAAACTGGAATCACCTGATTTGAAAGTGGGATAACTTCTTCATCCCAACTCCTATGAGATTTATTCAACTTCCTGGTGATTCTCCACCACTTTATGTATCCAAATCAAGCTTCTCACAAAGTGATTCATCCTGGTTTGATTTGAACGACAGAGAAGCTGTCCTATTCCCAAACTGGGAAACTGGAATCACCTGATTTGAAAGTGGGATAACTTCTTTTCGCCAACTCCTATGAGATTTATTCAACTTCCTGGTGATTCTCCACCACTTTATGTATCCAAATCAAGCTTCTCACAAAGTGATTCATCCTGGTTTGATTTGAACGACGATGAAGCTGTGCTATTCCCAAACTGGGAAACTGGAATCACCTGATTTGAAAGTGGGATAACTTCTTCATCCCAACTCCTATGAGACTTATTCAACTTCCTGGTGATTCTCCACAACTTTATGTATCCAAATAAAGCTGCTCACAAAGTGATTCGTCCTGGTTTGATGGGAACGACAAAGAAGCTGTGCTATTCCCAAACTGGGAAACTGTAATCACCTGATTTGAAAGTGGGATAACTTCTTCATCCCAACTCCTATGAGATTTATTCAACTTCCTGGTGATTATCACCACTTTATGTATTCAAATCAAGCTTCTCACAAAGTGATTCATCCTGGTTTGATGGAACGACGAAGAAGCTGTGCTATTCCCAAACTGGGAAACTGGAATCACCTGATTTGAAAGTGGGATAACATCTTCATGCCAACTCCTATGAGATTTATTCAACTTCCTGGTGATTCTCCACCACTTTATGTATCCAAATCAAGCTTCTCACAAAGTGATTCATCCTGGTTTGATTTGAACGACAGAGAAGCTGTCTATTCCCAAACTGGGAAACTGGAATCACCTGATTTGAAAGTGGGATAACTTCTTTTCGCCAACTCCTATGAGATTTATTCAACTTCCTGGTGATTCTCCACCACTTTATGTATCCAAATCAAGCTTCTCACAAAGTGATTCATCCTGGTTTGATTTGAACGACGATGAAGCTGTGCTATTCCCAAACTGGGAAACTGGAATCACCTGATTTGAAAGTGGGATAACTTCTTCATGCCAACTCCTATGAGATTTATTCAACTTCCTGGTGATTCTCCACCACTTTATGTATCCAAATCAAGCTTCTCACAAAGTGATTCATCCTGGTTTGATTGGAACGACGAAGAAGCTTTGCTATTCCCAAACTGGGAAACTGGAATCACCTGATTTGAAAGTGGGATAACATCTTCATGCCAACTCCTATGAGATTTATTCAACTTCCTGGTGATTCTCCACCACTTTATGTATCCAAATCAAGCTTCTCACAAAGTGATTCATCCTGGTTTGATTAGAACGACAGAGAAGCTGTCCTATTCCCAAACTAGGAAACTGGAATCATCTGATTTGAAAGTGGGATAACTTCTTTTCGCCAACTCCTATGAGATTTATTCAACTTCCTGGTGATTCTACACAACTTTATGTATTCAAATCAAGCTTCTCACAAAGTGATTCATCCTGGTTTGATTTGAACGACGATGAAGCTGTGTTATTCCCAAACTGGGAAACTGGAATCACCTGATTTGAAAGTGGGATAACTTCTTCACGCCAACTCCTATGAGATTTATTCAACTTCCTGGTGATTCTCCACCACTTTATGTATCCAAATCAAGCTTCTCACAAAGTGATTCATCCTGGTTTGATTTGAACGACGATGAAGCTGTGCTATTCCCAAACTGGGAAACTGGAATCACCTGATTTGAAAGTGGGATAACTTCTTCACGCCAACTCCTATGAGATTTATTCAACTTCCTGGTGATTCTCCACCACTTTATGTATCCAAATCAAGCTTCTCACAAAGTGATTCATCCTGGTTTGATTGGAACGACGAAGAAGCTGTGCTATTCCCAAACTGGGAAACTGGAATCACCTGATTTGAAAGTGGGATAACTTCTTTTCGCCAACTCCTATGAGATTTATTCAACTTCCTGGTGATTCTCCACCACTTTATGTATCCAAATCAAGCTTCTCACAAAGTGATTCATCCTGGTTTGATTTGAACGACGATGAAGCTGTGCTATTCCCAAACTGGGAAACTGGAATCACCTGATTTGAAAGTGGGATAACTTCTTCACGCCAACTCCTATGAGATTTATTCAACTTCCTGGTGATTCTCCACCACTTTATGTATCCAAATCAAGCTTCTCACAAAGTGATTCATCCTGGTTTGATTGGAACGACGAAGAAGCTGTGCTATTCCCAAACTGGGAAACTGGAATCACCTGATTTGAAAGTGGGATAACTTCTTTTCGCCAACTCCTATGAGATTTATTCAACTTCCTGGTGATTCTCCACCACTTTATGTATCCAAATCAAGCTTCTCACAAAGTGATTCATCCTGGTTTGATTTGAACGACGATGAAGCTGTGCTATTCCCAAACTGGGAAACTGGAATCACCTGATTTGAAAGTGGGATAACTTCTTCACGCCAACTCCTATGAGATTTATTCAACTTCCTGGTGATTCTCCACCACTTTATGTATCCAAATCAAGCTTCTCACAAAGTGATTCATCCTGGTTTGATTGGAACGACGAAGAAGCTGTGCTATTCCCAAACTGGGAAACTGGAATCACCTGATTTGAAAGTGGGATAACTTCTTTTCGCCAACTCCTATGAGATTTATTCAACTTCCTGGTGATTCTCCACCACTTTATGTATCCAAATCAAGCTTCTCACAAAGTGATTCATCCTGGTTTGATTTGAACGACGATGAAGCTGTGCTATTCCCAAACTGGGAAACTGGAATCACCTGATTTGAAAGTGGGATAACTTCTTCTTGCCAACTCCTATGAGATTTATTCAACTTCCTGGTGATTCTCCACCACTTTATGTATCCAAATCAAGCTTCTCACAAAGTGATTCATCCTGGTTTGATTGGAACGACGAAGAAGCTGTGCTATTCCCAAACTGGGAAACTGGAATCACCTGATTTGAAAGTGGGATAACTTCTTCATGCCAACTCCTATGAGATTTATTCAACTTCCTGGTGATTCTCCACCACTTTATGTATCCAAATCAAGCTTCTCACAAAGTGATTCATCCTGGTTTGATTTGAACGACGATGAAGCTGTGCTATTCCCAAACTGGGAAACTGGAATCACCTGATTTGAAAGTGGGATAACTTCTTCTTGCCAACTCCTATGAGATTTATTCAACTTCCTGGTGATTCTCCACCACTTTATGTATCCAAATCAAGCTTCTCACAAAGTGATTCATCCTGGTTTGAATGGAACGACGAAGAAGCTGTGCTGTTCCCAAACTGGGAAACTGGAATCACCTGATTTGAAAGTGGGATAACTTCTTCATCCCAACTCCTATGAGATTTATTTAACTTCCTGGTGATTCTACACCACTTTATGTATCCAAATCAAGCTTCTCACAAAGTGATTCATTCTGGTTTGATTTGAACGACAGAGAAGCTGTCGTATTCCCAAACTGGGAAACTGGAATCACCTGATTTGAAAGTGGGATAACTTCTTTTCGCCAACTCCTATGAGATTTATTCAACTTCCTGGTGATTCTCCACCACTTTATGTATCCAAATAAAGCTTCTCACAAAGTGATTCATCCTGGTTTGATTTGAACGACGATGAAGCTGTGCTATTCCCAAACTGGGAAACTGGAATCACCTGATTTGAAAGTGGGATAACTTCTTCACGCCAACTCCTATGAGATTTATTCAACTTCCTGGTGATTCTCCACCACTTTATGTATCCAAATCAAGCTTCTCACAAAGTGATTCATCCTGGTTTGATTGAACGACGAAGAAGCTGTGCTATTCCCAAACTGGGAAACTGGAATCACCTGATTTGAAAGTGGGATAACTTCTTCATCCAACTCCTATGAGATTTATTCAACTTCCTGGTGATTCTACACCACTTTATGTATCCAAATCAAGCTTCTCACAAAGTGATTCATCCTGGTTTGATTGGAACGACGAAGAAGCTGTGCTATTCCCAAACTGGGAAACTGGAATCACCTGATTTGAAAGTGGGATAACTTCTTCATGCCAACTCCTATGAGATTTATTCAACTTCCTGGTGATTCTCCACCACTTTATGTATCCAAATCAAGCTTCTCACAAAGTGATTCATCCTGGTTTGATTGAACGACGAGAAGCTGTCCTATTCCCAAACTGGGAAACTGGAATCACCTGATTTGAAAGTGGGATAACTTCTTTTCGCCAACTCCTATGAGATTTATTCAACTTCCTGGTGATTCTCCACCACTTTATGTATCCAAATAAAGCTTCTCACAAAGTGATTCATCCTGGTTTGATTTGAACGACGATGAAGCTGTGCTATTCCCAAACTGGGAAACTGGAATCACCTGATTTGAAAGTGGGATAACTTCTTCACGCCAACTCCTATGAGATTTATTCAACTTCCTGGTGATTCTCCACCACTTTATGTATCCAAATCAAGCTTCTCACAAAGTGATTCATCCTGGTTTGATTGGAACGACGAAGAAGCTTGCTATTCCCAAACTGAAACTGGAATCACCTGATTTGAAAGTGGGATAACATCTTCAAGCCAACTCCTATGAGATTTATTCAACTTCCTGGTGATTCTCCACCACTTTATGTATCCAAATCAAGCTTCTCACAAAGTGATTCATTCTGGTTTGATTGAACGACAGAGAAGCTGTCCTATTCCCAAACTGGGAAACTGGAATCACCTGATTTGAAAGTGGGATAACTTCTTTTCGCCAACTCCTATGAGATTTATTCAACTTTCTGGTGATTCTCCACCACTTTATGTATCCAAATGAAGCTTCTCACAAAGTGATTCATCCTGGTTTGATTTGAACGACGATGAAGCTGTGTTATTCCCAAACTGGGAAACTGGAATCACCTGATTTTTAAGTGGGATAACTTCTTCACGCCAACTCCTATGTGATTTTTTTATCATCCTGGTGATTCTCCACCACTTTATGTATCCAAATAAAGCTTCTCACAAAGTGATTCATCCTGGTTTGATTTGAAAAATTTGAAGCTGTGCTATTCCCAAACTGGGAAACTGGAATCACCTGATTTGAAAGTGGGATAACTTCTTCACGCCAACTCCTATGTGATTTATCCAACTTCCTGGTGATTCTCCACCACTTTATGTATCCAAATCAAGCTTCTCACAAAGTGATTCATCCTGGTTTGATTGGAACGACGAAGAAGCTGTGCTATTCCCAAACTGGGAAACTGGAATCACCTGATTTGAAAGTGGGATAACTTCTTTTCGCCAACTCCTATGAGATTTATTCAACTTCCTGGTGATTCTCCACCACTTTATGTATCCAAATAAAGCTTCTCACAAAGTGATTCATCCTGGTTTGATTTGAACGACGATGAAGCTGTGCTATTCCCAAACTGGGAAACTGGAATCACCTGATTTGAAAGTGGGATAACTTCTTCACGCCAACTCCTATGTGATTTATTCAACTTCCTGTTGAACTGAAGAGAAGATGGAGCTTGTACAATGATAGGGCAAGCTCTAGAAGATGTCTAGAAGAGTTCAATCAAGCTTCAGAAGTGCTCTGAAGAAGTTATCTTGTGAAGATAAGTCTAGGAAAGACTTAGACTGATCATGTGAGGGCTTTGGAGGAGTTAGAGAGAAGATGGAAGTGTGGTGCAAAGATAGGGCCAAGTCCAGGAGGGACTTAGAAGAGTATTTGGGCGAGTGTGCAAACTTAGGGACTGGCTGTACGGATTTGGTACGGACGTTGTACGGACCGTACGGATCCGTACGGACCGAGACATCCCGAAAGTTCACCAGTCAACCATTTGAGCACATTTGAAGTTGGTGCAAAAATAGGGCACTGGTGAAACTCTTAAGAGAAGAAGACAAAGGAGAGGCTGGCGAGTGACAGGCTGGAAAGGAGAGTCTCTTGCTGTAAAGTAAAAGCAAAAGGAGACCATGTATCTAGCAAAAGAAGTGGGCAGATTCATGGGAGCCTTTAGCTAGCCAATAAGGAGCCAGCCTTCCCTTGACCAGATTCAAATGGACCAATTATCCATCAGGAACAGCACAGCCACGACCAAGACCATCTGTCCATCTCATCCATTCATTTAAATTCAAGTTATAACAGCCCTTAGATTTAGGTTTATGATTGCAAGTTGTAAAGAGCATATATAAGCTCATAAGTGATGTTTTGTAACTCTTAAGTGAGTAAGGGGGTTTCCCTTCTCCTTCTCTAATCTGAAACACTTTCTCTTAGTCTCTCTAGTCTCTCATCCTGAATCTCTATACACGTTCTCAGTCTTGTTACTAATCTCTTAAACACTTAGACACACAAACACTCATCAAACTTCCTTTCTCTCAAATCGCTTCCAAGCTCTCTCTCTTTACCCATTTGGGTTTCATACACACATACAACCTGAGTACTCTTAAATCTCATATGGTATCAGAGCCAGGTTCATTAGAACTTGGTTCCAGCTTCCGCTAAGCTCAAAGCTCACTCCCATGCCATTTCCAAACCAAGAAGAAGCTTCATGGTCATTTGGCTGTTCAACCTCTTCAAGAAGAAGGTGTGCTCATCAATGGCGTCCAGAAGCTGTTCTTGGTCGTTCTCCACTCTCTCATGGTCGTCCTGAAGAAAGAAGGCCATTGGAAGCATGTCCAAGCCATTCCCATTCACTGTCCAAGAAGAAAGGTGAAAGCTTTCAACTTGTACCTGGTATGGCGACTCAAAAATGAAGAGAGGAGGTGTCTTAGGCATGGTGGGTTCAAGAGAAAGGTCCATGAAAGAAGGAGATGTAGGAGTTGACACCAACAGCTCGGATCTTCCCATGTACTAAGGAGTTTCAAGGAACTAACACTAGTTCCTTGGCTGTAAGGAAATCTCTTTCTCTTGTATAAAGCTTGAGTGTATGAACAGGTTGTGATGTTGTGATGTGATTGGAAACCTGAGGATTGTTTAAAAGATTGCTAAAATGAAGTTGCTTTAGAATCTGTCCCAGGATACTTTAAGAGTCTTGTTTGGGTATTGAAATTGTTTAGTATGCTTAGCTCCGGTTCATAGTGATGCTTGTTGTGATTAATTAAATCTGCTTGCATACATGGAGTGAAACCGAATTTAAAGCTGTTGCATATAGTCTTGTGGCTGTCTTACATTGAAGTATTAGATTCATGTCTAAGTACTGAGTAAAGAAGCTCTTAAGAGTGCCTAAGTAACTTGTCTTGAATCTGTTAGGATCTTACTTGTACTTAGAGATTTAGCTTGCAAAGAATAGAACTTGATAATGCCTTGTGTCTATCTGTTGCATTGCTTGTGATATTGGGAATCAAACTTGATAATTTATTAATCAAGATTTGACATCAATACTATTGAAAATGGTTAAATGCTTAATGTCAGTTCTAAATTAACTTGTCTTGTTAAGATGATAGATTATATTATCTAATCATGCTTGCTTTCATGAGTTAGAAACTGATTAAGATTAATGCATACTGCCTTGTATTGTTGCATTTAGATTAAAATCTAAGTTGCATAAAATTGCCTAAATACTTTGACTTGAATCTGATAAGGTCTTGCTTAGTATTTAGAGAATGGTTGCTTGCATAGATAAGAACTTGACATTGTCTTGATTCTATCTAATGTTATAAAGCTTGAGACATTGGTGATCAAACTTGATGAAGTCAAGGATTGATCCCAATGCAATTGTGACTTATCTTTGCTAGAGTTTGAGTGATGTTTCAGGTTCACAAAAGGTGTTCCTAGTTCATCATCAAATCTGAGTTGAAAGAGAAAGAATGATGCCCATTGTGTGTACAATGGAGAAGTGTTACAAAAAGGGAGAAGCACAGATGGTTGTAAAACTCACTGGTGTTCTTCTCCTTAACATTGCAAGTACCTGAAGAAGAAGCTAACCGGGTCTAGGCAGTGGCGTGCCTATTCAAGAGGGTGCTCAAACTAAGACATAGCACTCTTGGCTGTGTGAAGAAGAAGGATACTCTATCAAGGCGGCTTCTATTGTGAGGTGATTGAAGAAGTAGCTGAAGCATCCACAAGCATTCCATCATGGTGGAAAATTCAGAAGGGTGATTGCAGTAAGAGAAGAAGAAGAAGTGAGGATTCAAGTGGCAACGACCACTCCTCATCACCTTAAACAAGGGAGTAAACCTAGTCTCATCTATCTTAATATGTCTTGATAGGTTTATCTCCTGATTATACTATGTGCTTTCCCTAATTCCATTAAGAGTTTATAGCTTCTAAGTAGAATGTCTAGGCTAATTGCACTGAGATTGTTTTGCTGCTGCATTGTCTTGAGTGTTGTCATAGCTTGAATCATCATGAATGTGTTGTAGAATTGAGTAGAATGTCTCTGCTGCTTGCATCATGATTGATAAGTTATTTTGCATACATAAGCATATCTCATACTGTCTAAGTTCAATCCTAGTGTTATCTGATGCTATTGCCTATGTTTAATCCATCAATGAAAGTCTTGCATCAATTAGAAATTGTCTAAGTTGCTTGCATCATTGGTTCTGATTGAAACTGTTGTGCAGAGCTTTAATATTACTCATGGATTGAACCTGTTGCATTCATATAGCTAATGCTTTAAGATTGTGCATTCATGTAGTAATGCATTTAAAAATGAGCCTAAATTGCAAATGTACTGATATAAGCTTTGCATTTAGAGAACTGTATAGAACTTGCATTGTCATTGTTAGAAATTGAAATTTGCTTGTCTTGACTCAATCCCGTTCTGATTGTTGCTATGCCATAGTTAAATCCATCAGTGATGTCTTATAAGCAATAGTAGTATGTCTAAGCTACTTGAATCATTGGCTTTGATAAAACTAGTGAGCATAAGCATGAATTGAGTCACTCTTGTCGTCTTGATTGCATAAGTATCATCTAGACTTGTGTTCCATTTGGATTGAATCTGTTTCATTCATATAGTTAGTGTGTAACCTAATGCACTCATCTATTGTTGCATTTAAAAAAAAAAAAAAACAAAACTGAATTGATTGTCTTTGCTTGATTGTCTTGATTGTCTAGCTTGTCTCAAGTATCCTATATTATTGTGGCATTGGTGATCAAACAGGATGGATAATCTTGGTTTGATCCCAATGGGATGATCTGATCTTGCATTGAGTTGTGGTGGTGTTAGGTACACAAGGAATGTGATACATGAAACTCGCCAACAACCAAGAATGTAAAGACAAAGATCTTGTGCCATTGCATATCATCACTAGGACATGTTAGTCCATAATCTACAGGAAGTGTAGTGTGATTGAGTATGCAATGAGAGATGGCCATTGCATAATACCATTGGACATATCTAGTCCTTAGTCTACAGGAAGTGTAGCATGGGTCATTATGCAATGAGAGGCGTGTCTTGTGAGACTCTCTATGGTGATTCAAACACCCTAATTCCTGGTTAAGGAAGAGAGAAAACTCACAAGAAGAAAGCTATCATAAAAGATGATAGTTATTAGACCATGGAGATGCATAGGATCATCACAAGCTTAGCTCCTTCTAGTCTTGGTTCTAAGCTTGAGGGGGAGTCTTAATGCATATGATCCATGGTCAGTAACAAGTCTTTGCAAAGGCTTCTACAAGGATCATCAACCGGACCAAGATAGTGGCGTGTCTAGGCAAGAGGCTGTTCAGAGCAGTCTTGGCGAGTGAAGAAGAACGCTCTCCATCAATGCGGCTTCAATGAGAGGTGATTGAGGAGAAGCTGATGAATCCATTCTGCCTTTCCAAGAAGTTGGTGATGCCATGAAGATGGTGCATTGGCCGAGTTAGGAAACTCACAAAAACACAAGGGAAGTTCCCTTAGACTTTTAAAACCTTTTTATTCATCTTATTCATTGCTTGTGCTTGAAAAGATACGTAAAATGATTATGATTGAATTGTGAGATTGTGTGCATCAAGTGTGATGCAGGATATTCATTTTCTTGTTTTTGATAGGTACTGATGCACCTTTGGGATAATGTATCAGGTACCATTGCTTGAGCCTCACTAAAGGTGTTCCTGGTCATTTCCTAGCTTCTCTAAGGTGGCTGTGAAGTCTGTTGAGAGGGGGAGATTCAAACCAGTTCTATGAAGAGGGCAAGCCGTGTGTGAAGTGTTGATCAGCCTCACTGGTGTTTTGAAGATGATCTGGTCGTGTCCTAGCTTCTCTAAGATGGCTGAGAAGTCAGTTGAGAGGGGGAGACTTCAAACCGGTTCCATGAAGAGGTGAAGCTGAAGTGTGAAGTGTGCGCAAAGCTGTGAAGAGTTGCTGCACCTATTAGGCCGTGATCCAGAGCTTCTTGTGTCCAACCACACTGGTTCTAAGGCACAAGAGCTCACTGGCCAATCCCTAGGCTTTGGAGAGCTCTACTCTTTTTCCCTTGCAAGGTTTTGTCCCAATGGGTTTTCCTTGTAAGGTTTTTAATGAGGGAGACTCTTCAGAGTTCCAAGCTTGGCTTAGGATCTCCTAAAGTCAAGCTTGAGGGGGAGTGTTGAACTGAAGAGAAGATGGAGCTTGTACAATGATAGGGCAAGCTCTAGAAGATGTCTAGAAGAGTTCAATCAAGCTTCAGAAGTGTTCTGAAGAAGTTATCTTGTGAAGATAAGTCTAGGAAAGACTTAGACTGATCATGTGAGGGCTTTGGAGGAGTTAGAGAGAAGATGGAAGTGTGGTGCAAAGATAGGGCCAAGTCCAGGAGGGACTTAGAAGAGTATTTGGGCGAGTGTGCAAACTTAGGGACTGGCTGTACGGATTTGGTACGGACGTTGTACGGACCGTACGGATCCGTACGGACCGAGACATCCCGAAAGTTCACCAGTCAACCATTTGAGCACATTTGAAGTTGGTGCAAAAATAGGGCACTGGTGAAACTCTTAAGAGAAGAAGACAAAGGAGAGGCTGGCGAGTGACAGGCTGGAAAGGAGAGTCTCTTGCTGTAAAGTAAAAGCAAAAGGAGACCATGTATCTAGCAAAAGAAGTGGGCAGATTCATGGGAGCCTTTAGCTAGCCAATAAGGAGCCAGCCTTCCCTTGACCAGATTCAAATGGACCAATTATCCATCAGGAACAGCACAGCCACGACCAAGACCATCTGTCCATCTCATCCATTCATTTAAATTCAAGTTATAACAGCCCTTAGATTTAGGTTTATGATTGCAAGTTGTAAAGAGCATATATAAGCTCATAAGTGATGTTTTGTAACTCTTAAGTGAGTAAGGGGGTTTCCCTTCTCCTTCTCTAATCTGAAACACTTTCTCTTAGTCTCTCTAGTCTCTCATCCTGAATCTCTATACACGTTCTCAGTCTTGTTACTAATCTCTTAAACACTTAGACACACAAACACTCATCAAACTTCCTTTCTCTCAAATCGCTTCCAAGCTCTCTCTCTTTACCCATTTGGGTTTCATACACACATACAACCTGAGTACTCTTAAATCTCATACTTCCTTGTGATTCTCCACCACTTTATGTATCCAAATCAAGCTTCTCACAAAGTGATTCATCCGGGTTTGATTGGAACGACGAAGAAGCTGTGCTATTCTCAAACTGGGAAACTGGAATCACATGATTTGAAAGTGGGATAACTTCTTTTCGCCAACTCCTATGAGATTTATTCAACTTCCTGGTGATTCTCCACCACTTTATGTATCCAAATAAAGCTTCTCACAAAGTGATTTATCCTGGTTTGATTTGTACGACGATGAAGCTGTGCTATTCCCAAACTGGGAAACTGGAATCACCTGATTTGAAAGTGGGATAACTTCTTCACGCCAACTCTATGTGATTTATTCAACTTCCTGGTGATTCTCCACCACTTTATGTATCCAAATCAAGCTTCTCACAAAGTGATTCATCCTGGTTTGATTGGAACGACGAAGAAGCTGTGCTATTCTCAAACTGGGAAACTGGAATCACCTGATTTGAAAGGGGATAACTCTTTTCGCCACTCTATGAGATTTTTTCAACTTCCTGGTGATTCTCCACCATATGTATCCAAATCAAGCTTCTCATAAAGTGATTCATCCTGGTTTGATTTGAACGACGATGAAGCGGTGCTATTCCCAAACTGGGAAACTGGAATCACCTGATTGAAAGTGGATAACTTCTTCTTGCCAAATCCTATGAGATTTATTCAACTTCCTGGGTATTCTCCCACCACTTTATGTATCCAAATCAAGCTTCTCACAAAGTGATTCATCCTGGTTTGAATGGAACGACGAAGAAGCTGTGCTATTCCCAACTGGGAAACTGGAATCACCTGATTTGAAAGTGGGATAACTTCTTCATCCCAACTCCTATGAGATTTATTCACTTCCTGGTGATTCTACAAACACTTTTATGTATTCAAATCAAGATTCTCAAAAGTGATTCATCCTGGTTTGATTGGAACGACGAAGAAGCTGTGCTATTCCCAAACTGGGAAACTGGAATCACCTGATTTGAAAGTGGGATAACATCTTCATGCCACTCATTGAGATTTATTCAACTTCCTGGTGATTCTCCACCACTTTATGTATCCAAATCAAGCTTCTCACAAAGTGATTCATCCTGGTTTGATTTGAACGACAGAGAAGCTGTCCTATTCCCAAACTGGAAACTGGAATCACCTGATTTGAAAGTGGGATAACTTCTTTTCGCTAACTCCTATGAGATTTATTCAACTTCCTGGTGATTCTCCACCACTTTATGTATCCAAATAAAGCTTCTCACAAAGTGATTCATCCTGGTTTGATTTGAACGACGATGAAGCTTTGCTATTCTCAAACTGGGAAACTGGAATCACCTGATTTGAAAGTGGGATAACTTCTTCATCCCAACTCCTATGAGATTTATTCAACTTCCTGGTGATTCTACACCACTTTATGTATTCAAATCAAGCTTCTCACAAAGTGATTCATCCTGGTTTGATTGGAACGACGAAGAAGCTGTGCTATTCCCAAACTAGGAAACTGGAATCACCTGATTTGAAAGTGGGATAACTTCTTCATGCCAACTCCTATGAGATTTATTCAACTTCCTGGTGATTCTCCACCACTTTATGTATCCAAATCAAGCTTCTCACAAAGTGATTCATCCTGGTTTGATTGAACGAACGAGAGAAGCTGTCTATTCCCAAACTGGGAAACTGGAATCACCTGATTTGAAAGTGGGATAACTTCTTTTCGCCAACTCCTATGAGATTTATTCAACTTCCTAGTGATTCTCCACCACTTTATGTATCCAAATCAAGCTTCTCACAAAGTGATTCATCCTGGTTTGATTTGAACGACAGAGAAGCTGTCCTATTCCCAAACTCCAACTGATTCCTTCCATTCTTTATCTTTCATTGCCTCTTCATAGCTTCTTGGGATGTGATTCTCATCCAAGTTTACCATAAAAGCGCAATGTGCTTCTGGATATTGAGCAAAGGAGCACACGGCTTGAGAAGGATGCTCCACAGCTTGGGCATTGTAGTACACTCTCGTGTTTACCCAACTGGAAGGATCCTTCCTTATCCTTGTACTCCTTCTTAGTGGCTGCACAACCGGTTCTTCTTCCTGTTGTTCTTCTACCACTTCATCTTGAGAAGGTGTTTGTGTCACACCATGATCATGTCCATGACCATCCGAGCCTATGCTCTCTTCTCCTTCATTTTGGTTGGCCTCTTGCATAGGCTCCTCATGCTCCTCTCCTCCCTCATGATCAAGGTGGGATGGTGATCCAACTTCAGGAGGTGTAGTTGCGTGATTCCTCGGATCCTGGGATGTACTGATTCCAAGACCTTCAAGGATGATCCGCAAGGTGGTGGCCTTGTCTGATGTTAAGTCCTTCAGGTCTTCTTGATTCTTTTCTTCATAGTATCCTCTATCTTCCAAGAACTTCACATCTCTAGATACAAGAACTCTCCTTGCTATAGGATCATAGCATTTGTATCCTTTCTGTGTAGCTGAGTATCCTATGAACACAGCCTTAGTGCTTCTTGCTTCTAGCTTGTTGATCATCTCTCCTGGTTTGAGCACAAAGCATAGGCATCCAAAGACTCGCAAGTAATCAAGAGCTGGCTTGTACCTGTTCAAACTTCAAATGGAGCCTTCTCATTCAGAACTTTGGTTGGAGTTCTGTTTATCAGGTAACAAGCAGTGGCAACCGCATCACTCCAAAATCTCTTTGGAACATTACTCTGAAACATAAGTGACCTTGCCACTTCCATGAGATGCCTATTCTTCCTCTCAGCCACTCCATTTTGCTGTGGAGTATACGGACAGCTTGTTTGATGTAGGATCCCATGTTGTGATAGGTGTTGCTTGAATGCATGACTCGTGTACTCTCCTCCATTATCTGATCTCAAAATTTTAATCTTAGCATGATAATGGTTAGTTACATAAGTTTGAAAGTTCCTAAATGCATCAAGTACCCTATCTTTGGTCTGAATTAAGGTTAACCAGGTGTATTTGGATTTTTCATCAATGAATGTGACAAAATACTTATAACTATCTCTAGATAAGCAAGGGGCAGTCCACACATCTGAATGAATTAGATCAAAGCAATTATCATAAACGGTAGTAGACTTTTGAAACACAGTTCTACAATGCTTGCCTAAAATACAAGCTTCACAATCCTTGTTCTCAAACACAACACCTGGTACCATTAAGTTCAAAGCTTTAACATGAGGGTGTCCTACTCTAGCATGCCACAATGCATTTTTATTCAACAAAGAAGCAGAAGTAAACGAGCAACTATAATCAGGAACAGAAGTGAGTTCTTCAAGCATATAGAGATCTCCCTTAGTCACCCCTTTCCCAATCAATCTGCTGCTCTCAATATCCTGAAACTTCACATCATTAGGACTAAAGATAACATTGCATTGTAAATCATTAGTACATTTCTTCACTGATAATAGGTTTGATGTGAATTCAGGCATGTAAAAAGCTCTAGATTCTTTGTTAAACAGCTTAAGCTTTCCTATTCCTCTAATGGGTATCTTATCCCCATTTGCTATCATCACATGCCCATGTGTAGGTTCTATATCCTTAATCAAGTTCTCATCACTTATCATATGATGTGATGCACCAGAATCAACAATCAATGGTTTACCTACTCGTTTAGCATTATGACATAGATTACTAAGTGATGGATGCATCCTATCAGTTCTAGCAATGTGAGCATGTCTATACTCATTCCTAGCTTCTAACCGTTCTACTAGTTCTCTAATCAAGTGATCATCCTTATATGCAATCATAGAAGCTCCAAAGGAATAACCGTAAGTGTTACCGTTTTCCTTTAGCATTTTGAAGAGGGCATCAAGGTCTGATCTCTTGATGTAGTCATCATTGCTGCGGGAGCTTGAGGCGCCTGTGTAAGCCACCAGAGACTTCCCATTCCCATCATTGCCTCCAAGCCCATCCACTTCACTGATCTTGCTGGTGCCAGCTCCACTTGAACCTTCAGTCACATTTGCCCTTCCCTCACGCTCCTTCATGAACTTGGCCGGCTTGAGGTGTGGGTGTAGTATCCAGCATTGGCTCTTCTTATGACCATGCTTCTTGCAATGATCACAGTTGCCATTGAACTTCCTGTCCTCGTACTTCCCGTGAGATGCCTTGTTTGCTTGTGGAGCCTCGGTTGAGTCCTCATGAGCTGCTTGATTGGCTAGTGAGAGCTCCCCCTTTCCTCCAAACAACCCCATAGATCCCTGCTCCCTTTGGATTTGCGCACACACCTCCTCAAGGTCCGGAAGCTTGTCTGACCTTAACATGTGCTGGATGAGTTGGGTGTAGGCCGGGTTCAGTGTGAGAAGCAACCCAAAGACCTTGTCTTGCTCGCGCCTCTCATTCAACTGATCTGGATCAGTTGTGCTCGGCCTCAGCATCTCCAGTTCTGACCATAAGGACCTGAACCTCCCCAAGTGCTTAGTGAACTCCATGTCCTCTTGTGCAAGACGGTTGATCGCTAGCTTCACTTCAAACACACGGCTGAGGTTGGAAGTGTTCCCATACACCTTCTTCAGCGTGTCCCACAGCTCTTTGGCTGACTCACAGTAGCTGTAGGCATCCAAGATAGCTGGGTCCAAGGATGCGTGTAGAACCGTCATCACCAGCATGTCTTCTTGTTGCCATTTCTCCACAGCCGCTTCATTGGAGACCTCTTCTTGATCTCCTCCCTGAGTAATGAGTTTCGGAGCCTCCCCTGTTGTGATGTGCCCCCACAAACCCTTACTCCCCACCGCAGTCTTCACCATCCGAGACCACACAAGGTAGTTGCTACATTTGAAAGTAACCGCTACCTTCATCCTCATGTTCATCCCGTGTTCCATCTTTGCTTGACTTGAAAACTTGAATCTTGAATCTCGTACACACCAACCTTGAGTCTAGAATCACGCAAACACACAGAACGTAGCACAGCTTCAACTAGAACGTATCACGGCTTCAAGACTACTCGCGTGTAGCTTCAACGCCGTTAGCTTGTAACTCTCTAAAGATCAAACCCCAGATTCAAATGAACCTGGCTCTGATACCATATGAGATTAAGAGATCCTTAGAGTAATCAGAATAAAGAGAGTGTTTAAGGAGTGATTAAGAGAAGTTTGTGAAAGATTAAGTAACTAGAGTGAATCGTTTAGAGTCTAAGAGAGAACCATAGTCTAAGAGATTAATTAGAGAGACTCAAACTGCATGATCTTATTAATGAGTGAGGTTACATATTTATATGGAAAGCATTAGGGTTTTTCAAGAGGCGAAATGGGCACTATTGAAGCATGTAGAGTCAAGGTTGCTTTCCGGATGATTGGATGGTAAGGCTCACACGCTTTGCCTCTTTACAGCCTGTTCCAGCCTGGCACGCTCTTCCCTTATCCACTCAACGGTCTGATCCCTTCTCCTTAAGTCCCCAAGGTAACATTCCCTTGTTACCGTTTCACTTGGTCGAGTTGGGTAAGTTTTGGTCGAGACCTTTGGTACGGACGGTACGGCCATGTACGGCCTTGTACGGACGTCCGTACCATTCACACCCAAACTCCCTAAGCTTCTCCATCTCTTCTCCTCTTCAACTCCTCTTCTCTCCATACCAATATAATCAACTCAACTCAACAAACTCCTATGAGATTTATTCAACTTCCTGGTGATTCTACACCACTTTATGTATTCAAATCAAGCTTCTCACAAAGTGATTCATCCTGGTTTGAATGGAACGACGAAGAAGCTGTGCTATTCCCAAACTGGGAAACTGGAATCACCTGATTTGAAAGTGGGATAACTTCTTCATCCCAACTCCTATGAGATTTATTCAACTTCCTGGGTATTCTCCACCACTTTATGTATCCAAATCAAGCTTCTCACAAAGTGATTCATCCTGGTTTGAATGGAACGACGAAGAAGCTGTGCTATTCCCAAACTGGGAAACTGGAATCACCTGATTTGAAAGTGGGATAACTTCTTCATCCCAACTCCTATGAGATTTATTCAACTTCCTGGTGATTCTCCACCACTTTATGTATCAAATCAAGCTTCTCACAAAGTGATTCATCCTGGTTTGATTGGAACGACGAAGAAGCTGTCCTATTCCCAAACTGGGAAACTGGAATCACCTGATTTGAAAGTGGGATAACTTCTTCATGCCAACTCCTATGAGATTTATTCAACTTCCTGGTGATTCTCCACCACTTTATGTATCCAAATCAAGCTTCTCACAAAGTGATTCATCCTGGTTTGATTTGAACGACAGAGAAGCTGTCCTATTCCCAAACTGGGAAACTGGAATCACCTGATTTGAAAGTGGGATAACTTCTTTTCGCCAACTCCTATGAGATTTATTCAACTTCCTGGTGATTCTCCACCACTTTATGTATCCAAATCAAGCTTCTCACAAAGTGATTCATCCTGGTTTGATTTGAACGACAGAGAAGCTGTCCTATTCCCAAACTGGGAAACTGGAATCACCTGATTTGAAAGTGGGATAACTTCTTCTTGCCAACTCCTATGAGATTTATTCAACTTCCTGGTGATTCTCCACCACTTTATGTATCCAAATCAAGCTTCTCACAAAGTGATTCATCCTGGTTTGAATGGAACGACGAAGAAGCTGTGCTATTCCCAAACTGGGAAACTGGAATCACCTGATTTGAAAGTGGGATAACTTCTTCATCCCAACTCCTATGAGATTTATTCAACTTCCTGGTGATTCTACACCACTTTATGTATCCAAATCAAGCTTCTCACAAAGTGATTCATCCTGGTTTGATTGGAACGACGAAGAAGCTGTGCTATTCCCAAACTGGGAAACTGGAATCACCTGATTTGAAAGTGGGATAACTTCTTCATGCCAACTCCTATGAGATTTATTCAACTTCCTGGTGATTCTACACCACTTTATGTATCCAAATCAAGCTTCTCACAAAGTGATTCATCCTGGTTTGATTGGAACGACGAAGAAGCTGTGCTATTCCCAAACTGGGAAACTGGAATCACCTGATTTGAAAGTGGGATAACTTCTTCATCCCAACTCCTATGAGATTTATTCAACTTCCTGGGTATTCTCCACCACTTTATGTATCCAAATCAAGCTTCTCACAAAGTGATTCATCCTGGTTTGAATGGAACGACGAAGAAGCTGTGCTATTCCCAAACTGGGAAACTGGAATCACCTGATTTGAAAGTGGGATAACTTCTTCATCCCAACTCCTATGAGATTTATTCAACTTCCTGGTGATTCTACACCACTTTATGTATCCAAATCAAGCTTCTCACAAAGTGATTCATCCTGGTTTGATTTGAACGACAGAGAAGCTGTCCTATTCCCAAACTGGGAAACTGGAATCACCTGATTTGAAAGTGGGATAACTTCTTTTCGCCAACTCCTATGAGATTTATTCAACTTCCTGGTGATTCTCCACCACTTTATGTATCCAAATAAGGCTTCTCACAAAGTGATTCATCCTGGTTTGATTTGAACGACGATGAAGCTGTGCTATTCCCAAACTGGGAAACTGGAATCACCTGATTTGAAAGTGGGATAACTTCTTCATCCCAACTCCTATGAGATTTATTCAACTTCCTGGTGATTCTACACCACTTTATGTATTCAAATCAAGCTTCTCACAAAGTGATTCATCCTGGTTTGATTGGAACGACGAAGAAGCTGTGCTATTCCCAAACTGGGAAACTGGAATCACCTGATTTGAAAGTGGGATAACATCTTCATGCCAACTCCTATGAGATTTATTCAACTTCCTGGTGATTCTCCACCACTTTATGTATCCAAATCAAGCTTCTCACAAAGTGATTCATCCTGGTTTGATTTGAACGACAGAGAAGCTGTCCTATTCCCAAACTGGGAAACTGGAATCACCTGATTTGAAAGTGGGATAACTTCTTCATGCCAACTCCTATGTGATTTATTCAACTTCCTGGTGATTCTCCACCACTTTATGTATCCAAATCAAGCTTCTCACAAAGTGATTCATCCTGGTTTGATTTGAACGACGAAGAAGCTGTGCTATTCCCAAACTGGGAAACTGGAATCACCTGATTTGAAAGTGGGATAACTTCTTTTCGCCAACTCCTATGAGATTTATTCAACTTCCTGGTGATTCTCCACCACTTTATGTATCCAAATCAAGCTTCTCACAAAGTGATTCATCCTGGTTTGATTTGAACGACGATGAAGCTGTGCTATTCCCAAACTGGGAAACTGGAATCACCTGATTTGAAAGTGGGATAACTTCTTCACGCCAACTCCTATGTGATTTATTCAACTTCCTGGTGATTCTCCACCACTTTATGTATCCAAATCAAGCTTCCCACAAAGTGATTCATCCTGGTTTGATTGGAACGACGAAGAAGCTGTGCTATTCCCAAACTGGGAAACTGGAATCACCTGATTTGAAAGTGGGATAACTTCTTTTCACCAACTCCTATGAGATTTATTCAACTTCCTGGTGATTCTCCACCACTTTATGTATCCAAATAAAGCTTCTCACAAAGTGATTCATCCTGGTTTGATTTGAACGACGATGAAGCTGTGCTATTCCCAAACTGGGAAACTGGAATCACCTGATTTGAAAGTGGGATAACTTCTTCATCCCAACTCCTATGAGATTTATTCAACTTCCTGGTGATTCTACACCACTTTATGTATTCAAATCAAGCTTCTCACAGTGATTCATCCTGGTTTGTATGATTTTAGAGAGTTGAACAGGTATTGAGAGATTTAGAGAAAGATTAAAGTGAGATGAGATGATTTATGAAATGTAGAAGAGAAACATGATGAACTAGAGAGAGAATCTGACAAACTCGTGTTAATCATTAATCAAGACAGAGTTTACAATATATAGAGAGAGACATTAGGGTATTCAGAAGCTCTAAGCATGTGTGGTCAAGGATAAGGTTGCTTTAATTCAAATGTAAACCAATGAGGAAGATCACACGCTTATGGCATCTTTTGGTGAGACTCCTTTTGCCTTTACAGCCTGTGCCAGACTGTCAGGATAAGCCGCGGTCACTCTATCCATCCAAACGGTCTTATCTCCTAAAGTAAAACCCCTTTGGCCGTTTAACCCTTTCACCCGGGTAACTTTCCTCTTGGTCGAGTTATGGATCGACCCGGACAGTACGGACGGTACGGCCGGTACGGCCTCTTGTACGGCCTGGTCGATCCCTAACCTTCCTTCCCTTTGCCTTCACATTCTCACATCCTCAACTCCTTAAGCCATCTCCCCATGTACTGAACAACTCATTTTAACACTCCCCCTCAAGCTTAACTTAGTAACTTAGTTAAGCTTGGAACCACCATGAGATCTTCCTCATTAAAAACCTCACCAAGGAAAACCCATTGGGACAAAACCTTGATGAGGGAAAAAGAGTGAAGACCTCATGGCAAAAGGGGATCAGCTCCTTGGGAAAGATCTATGAGCCCCAATCTGGTATGAATGGACTCCATAGTCTTTTGTCTTGCGGCCTTGGTGAACACATCCGCAAGTTGATCCTCACTCCTTGTGTAGCATGGCAAGATCACTCCCAAGACAATCATCTGCCTCACCTTGTGACAATCAACTTCAATGTGCTTGGTTCTCTCATGGAAGACTGAGTTGGTCGCAATGTGTATAGCCGCTTGATTATCACAATGCATAGTCATTGGAGTTCCCTGCTCTATCTCCAAGTGCTTCAAGATTCCTTTGATCCATACCAACTCATTGGTAAGCTTCAGCATTGCTCTATACTCAGCTTCAGCGCTTGAACAAGACACCACCTTCTGCTTCTTACTCTTCCAAGTCACCAAGTTGCCTCCAATGAATGTACAATAGCCGGTGGTTGATCTCCTGTCTGCTCTATCTCCAGCCCAATCCGCATCACAGTATCCCACCACTTCAGTGCTCTTGTTGCATCCCATCCACACTCCAAGGCTTGACGTCCCATTCAGATACAAGAGAAGTCTCTCCACCATGCGCCAGTGATGATCCTTTGGGACTTGCATATGCTGGCTCACTTGGTTCACCGCAAAGCATATGTCTGGTCGTGTGATTGTAAGGTAGATGAGCTTCCCTACTAGCTTCCTGTACAGCTTTGGATCATGAAAGGCCTTGCTATCTTCAACCTCCCCCTCACGTGGAACCTTGTATCCATCTTCAAGAGGCATCTTTGCTGTCTTGTCTCCTTGTATACCTGCATCTTTCAAAAGATCAAGTGTATACTTCCTTTGGGAAATGAACAATCCTTCCTTAGATCTACACAACTCAATTCCAAGGAAGTATTTCATTTCCCCTAAGTCTTTGATTTCAAACACAGATTTCAAAAACTCCTTTGTGGCTTTTATACCAGCCTTATCACTACCTGTTATGATAATGTCATCAACATATACGAGTAGACAGATGATACCTGAAGGTGTAGTGAGGGTGAAGAGGGTGTGATCCAACTCTGACTTCTTGAACCCACGGCCATTCAGAGTAGTACTCAGCTTGTTGTACCATGCTCTAGGTGATTGCTTCAACCCATAGATTGCCTTCTTGAGTCTCAATACATTCCCTGGTTTCACAAGATGTTCAAGACCCGGTGGTGGATGCATGTACACTTCATCTTCTAGTTCTCCCTGAAGAAATGCATTCTTCACATCCATCTGCCAAAGCTCCCACTCAAGGTTCACAGCAAGAGACAATACAATTCTTATTGTATGTAGCTTGGCAACAGGGGCAAAGGTATCAATGTAGTCTTCCCCATATGTTTGAGTGTATCCTCTAGCCACCAGTCTTGTCTTCTTTCTGTCAATGGTTCCATCAGGTAGATACTTAATGGTGAATATCCACTTGCTGGTTACTGCCTTCTTTCCTTTTGGCAACTCACTTTCAAACCAAGTGTCATTCTTTATCATGGCATTTGCCTCATCTCCAACAGATTCCTTCCAATCTTGATGTAGCATTGCCTCTTCATATGATCTTGGTACACTACTTTCATCTAGGCTCATCATGAATGCGCAATGCTCCTTTGGATAACAGGCAAATGAACACACAGCTTGAGAAGGATGCTCCACAGCCTGGGCATTGTAGTACACTCTCGTGTTTACCCAGTTGGAAGCATCTCTCTTCAGCCGTGTGCTTCTCCTTAATGGTACCTCAGCTGGTGCTTGCTCTGGTGCTTCTACTTCAGTAGCTTCCACTCCTCCTTGTTCTGGTAGCTCATTAGGTTCTTCACTACTTGGTTCAGCTCCACCTTGATCAGGATGATCCGCAAAATCTTGATTCTCATCCGGCTCAATTCCATTCCCTCCCTCATGATCAAGGTGAGATGGTTCTTCAGCTTCTTGTCTTTCAGATGACTGATTCTCTGTCGACTCCTGGGACATTCCAATTCCAAGACCTTCTAGTATCTGTCTCAAGCTTGTAGCTCTATCTGAAGGTTGTGAAAGATCCTCCAGCTCTTTCCAATCTTTATCTTCATAGTAGCTCTTCTCTTCAAAGAACTTGACATCTCTTGATACAAGAACTCTCCTTGACTCAGGAACAAAGCACTTGTATCCCTTCTGTGTGGTTGAGTATCCTATCATCATAGCTTTGATACTCTTTGCTTCCAGCTTGTTTCTCATCTCTCCCGGGATAAGAACATAGCTTACACACCCAAACACTCTTAGGTGATCTAGGACTGGCTTGCTGTTGTTGAGAACTTCATAAGGAGCTTTATCTTCCAGGATCTTGGTTGGAATCCTATTGATTAGGTAGCAAGCCGTGATCACAGCATCACTCCAGAATCTCTTTGGCACTCTCATCTGGAACATCATTGATCTAGCCACTTCCATAAGATGTCTGTTCTTTCTCTCAGCCACTCCATTTTGTTGAGGTGTATAAGGGCAACTCGTTTGGTGAAGTATCCCATGTTGAGCTAGATGGTTCTTGAATGCATGGCCAGTATACTCTCCACCATTATCAGACCTGAAAATCTTAATCTTGGCATTATACTGGTTAGAAACATATGATTGAAAGTTTCTAAATGCATCTAGAACCCTATCCTTTGTTTTAATTAGTGTTATCCAGGTGTATTTGGATTTCTCATCTATGAATGTGACAAAGTATTTGTAATTGTCCCTAGATAAGCATGGAGCAGTCCATACATCAGAATGAACAAGATCAAAGCATTTATCATAGATAGTAGTAGATCTCTTGAACACAGTCTTACAATGTTTTCCCAAAATACAAGCTTCACACTCATTATTTTTAAACATGACACCTGGTAACATTAAGCTTAAGGCTCTAACATGTGGATGTCCTAGCCTAGAATGCCACAATGCACCTCTACTTAAAACGGAACTCAACAAGCAACTAGAACTAGAAATGATAGAAAGGTCTTCAAGTAAATAAAGGTCTCCTTTGGTTACTCCTTGCCCAATCAACTTACTGCTTTCAATATCCTGAAATTTCACATCATTAGGACTGAAAATAACATTGCATTGAAGATCATTGGTACACCTCTTAACAGATAATAGATTAGAAGTAAACTCAGGCATGTACAAAGCTTTAGAATCCTTATTAAACAGTTTCAAGTCTCCTACTCCTCTAATAGGAATTCTATCACCATTTGCAATCATTACATGTCCATGAGCCGGTTCTATGTTCTTTATAAGGCTATCATCACTTATCATATGATGTGAAGCACCTGAATCAATAATCAATGGTTTTATTCCTTGAGCAATATGATTCCTAGGTGATTCTTTTACCAGTTTCAGTTTATCAATGAGATCAAGCAATGTGGATTCATTTCTAGACATCCTATCAGCAGCAAAGGTTGTATATCTATCTGGTTCATTTCCCATTCTATCAAAGTTTCCTAGCAAGCTATCACAAGTTCTAGGCAACACATGAGCAGTATAGGAATAACCAAGGGCTTTACCAGACTCTTTAAGGGCTTTGATCAAGGCATCAATGTCTGACTTCTTGATCACCTCATGATCCATGTTCTTCACAGCTCCTTGGTGGTGAGAGGTTAAGGCTCTTCCTTCACTTTCACCCGCAAGACCAGATGAGCCAGCTCCTGATGCGCCAGCTTCACTTGTCTCTGCAGAAAGGTGAGCTCTTCCCTCTCTCTCCTTGTTGAACTTGGCCGGCTTCAAATGGGGGTGTAGGATCCAGCACTGACTCCTCTTGTGTCCCGGCTTCTTGCAATGGTCACAGTTTCCACTGAACTTCCTTTCCTCTCCACGGTAAGCAGCCTTGTGTGCTTGGATTGCTTCAGCCTTGTTGGACAGAGCCATGTCTCCTTTCCCTCCAAACATACCAAGTGACCCCTCTTCCTTCTGAATCTGCGCACACACTTCCTCCATAGATGGAAGACTCGGCATCCTCAACATGTGCTTGATCACATCATTGAATGGAGGATCTAGTGTCAGCAGCAATCCAAACACCTGATCCTGCTCCCTCCTCTCCATGAGTAGCTCTTGATCCGCGGTGCTTGGCCTCAATGATTCAAGCTCAGACCACAAGGATCTATACTTGCCCAAATGCTTGGTGAACTCTTCCCCATCTTGAACCAGTGTGTTGATGGCCTTCTTAATCTCATACACGCGGTTCAGATTGGTAACGTTCCCAAATGTCTTCTGGAGTACCTCCCACAGGTGTTTTGGAGTCTCGCAGTAGCTGTAGGCCTCCAAGAGATGCTCTTCAAGGGACCCTTGTAGCACTGAAAGCACCATCAAGTCTTCTTGAATCCACTTCTTCTCGGCAGCAGCAACTTGATCTCCCACACCTTCAGCTCCTTCTCCGTCTTTAGCCACTGGCTTGGTTGCATCATCCGTGATGTGACTCCACAGCCCTAGCCTCCCAATGGCTGTCTTCACCAGCCTTGACCACAACAGGTAGTTACTACCACCCTTCAACGCAACAGGAACCGTAATGACCTTGTAGTTTCCCTCCATCTTGCTTTGTTAGAACCGAAAAGAAAGTATGAAAGAGTATGAACTGAAGCTGAAGAACACTCTAAATCTCAATACCAAAGCCAACCTGGCTCTGATACCATATGATTTTAGAGAGTTGAACAGGTATTGAGAGATTTAGAGAAAGATTAAAGTGAGATGAGATGATTTATGAAATGTAGAAGAGAAACATGATGAACTAGAGAGAGAATCTGACAAACTCGTGTTAATCATTAATCAAGACAGAGTTTACAATATATAGAGAGAGACATTAGGGTATTCAGAAGCTCTAAGCATGTGTGGTCAAGGATAAGGTTGCTTTAATTCAAATGTAAACCAATGAGGAAGATCACACGCTTATGGCATCTTTTGGTGAGACTCCTTTTGCCTTTACAGCCTGTGCCAGACTGTCAGGATAAGCCGCGGTCACTCTATCCATCCAAACGGTCTTATCTCCTAAAGTAAAACCCCTTTGGCCGTTTAACCCTTTCACCCGGGTAACTTTCCTCTTGGTCGAGTTATGGATCGACCCGGACAGTACGGACGGTACGGCCGGTACGGCCTCTTGTACGGCCTGGTCGATCCCTAACCTTCCTTCCCTTTGCCTTCACATTCTCACATCCTCAACTCCTTAAGCCATCTCCCCATGTACTGAACAACTCATTTTAACAGTTTGATTGGAACGACGAAGAAGCTGTGCTATTCCCAAACTAGGAAACTGGAATCACCTGATTTGAAAGTGGGATAACATCTTCATGCCAACTCCTATTGTTGAGTTGAGCTGAGTATAAGTGTGAAGCAAGTGAGGAGTTGAGACTAAGGAGATGAGTTGAAGCTTGGGAAGGTTTGGGTAAAGTCCGTACAAGACCGTACAGTCCGTACATGACCGTACAGTCCGTACACATGAAGATGGGTGAAACCTTGACAAGGGTAAAGAAGTTATGTGCGGTAACTTAGGTGAAGGGAAGGAACTTACCTTGAGGCATCAGACCGTTTAGGGATAAGGTAGAGCGCGCCTTGACAGGCTGGAACAGCTGGAAAGGCAAGAGCATCTCGGTCCAAGATGCCAGATACTCCGCGCATGTGGAGAAGCTAATTGGCTAGTCCAAATGAGCTTATCCTCTCCTGATTGACCTCACATGCTTTAGTCTTCTCTTGATTTCGAAAACCCTTGTATGCTCACTCTATATATTGTAACTCATCAACCCTAATGAAGATTATGCAGTTTGAGTCTCTCTAATCTCTTAGACACTATGGTTCTCTCTTAGACTCTAAACGACTCTACCTAGTTACTTAATCTTTCACAAACTTCTCTTAATCACTTCTTAAACACTCTCTTTATTCTGATTACTCTAAGGATCTCTTAATCTCATATGGTATCAGAGCCAGGTTCATTTGAATCTGGGGTTTGATCTTTAGAGAGTTACAAACGGCGTTGAAGCTACACGCGAGTAGTCTTGAAGCTGTGATACGTTCTAGTTGAAGCTGTGCTACGTTCTGTGTGTTTGCGTGATTCTAGACTCAAGGTTGGTGTGTACAAGATTCGAGATTCAAGTTTTCAAGTCAAGCAAAGATGGAACATGGGATGAACATGAGGATGAAGGTAGCGGTTACTTTCAAAGGTAGCAACTACCTTGTGTGGTCTCGGATGGTGAAGACTGCGGTGGGGAGTAAGGGTTTGTGGGGGCACATCACAACAGGGGAGGCTCCGAAACTCATTACTCAGGGAGGAGATCAAGAAGAGGTCTCCAATGAAGCGGCTGTGGAGAAATGGCAACAAGAAGACATGCTGGTGATGACGGTTCTACACGCATCCTTGGACCCAGCTATCTTGGATGCCTACAGCTACTGTAAGTCAGCCAAAGAGCTGTGGGACACGCTGAAGAAGGTATATGGGAACACTTCCAACCTCAGCCGTGTGTTTGAAGTGAAGCTAGCGATCAACCGTCTTGCACAAGAGGACATGGAGTTCACTAAGCACTTGGGGAGGTTCAGGTCCTTATGGTCAGAGCTGGAGATGCTGAGGCCGAGCACAACTTAATGAGATCCTAGGACCCTTCTCTGGATGGTTTGGATAGATCCTTGCATAAACGAATCAAAGACTCGAGTTTATCAAGGCTGTGGATCGAATGGTGACACAAGAGGCTGCGGAAAGGCTCCTTGATACTCCTAGACTTAGATCGGATATGACACACCTTTCTAAAGCCCTTGGGCGTTGGATATTACACACCAACAGACTGGATACTACACACCAGACACTCTCTTAACTCGTGAAAGCAAGGGAGAAGAAAACACAAAGGTTTAAGTGAAAGAAAACTTGATAGATGCTAGGGTTGCCGAGTTACACATATATATAGTGAAAGGCTTGGAACAGGCTCCAAGCATTTCGAAATTAAAGGAACAGGCTCCTCCAATTAATGTAGAAATAAAAACATAACTTAGATAGAGTTTTCGAAAATGAAAGACATAAATACTTAGAAATAAAGATAGCATAAGGTTCTTCATGTGGTTTGGTCCGAGAGTATCAACTAGGTGATAAGATAGCAAGACTATGGCCTCGTTAAAAACCTATCATTGCAAAACCCAATGGGACAAAAACAATGATAGGAAAAGAGCACACATAGCTTGCTAGCCTAGATGATACTCAACTTGATGGTAAGATGGCTTGAATGGTGATAAGCGTATCTTGAAGTATCAAGCTTCCTCCAAAACATTCTTCTTGCTCCAAGGACTTCCTGATTAGTCCTCCAATAGCTTCTTTGAGTTTCCTAGCTCTGGCTCGAGTCATGGGACCTTTAGGAATGGTTAAGACCTCATCTTCTTCAGCTTGTTCATTTCTAAACTCGCCATCTCTATCTCCATCAGCTGGCTGGTCCATGATCATATCATCCCCTCCCTCTTGAAAAGGATTTGACCTCAAATCAGGTTCATCTGCAATAAAAGGGATCAAGTCAGTAACATTGAAGCTATTACTCACATCATACTTATCTTGGAGATCAATCTTGTAGGCATTGTTGCTGATCTTCTTTGTGATCTCAAAAGGTCCATCAATTCTTGGCATAAGCTTTGACTTCCTCTCATTAGGAAACCTCTCTTTTCTTAAATGAACCCAAACTTTGTCACCCTCTTTAAAGACCATCTCACGTCTTCCTTTGTTGGCATGCTTGACATACTGCTTAGTTTTCTCTTCAATGTTGAGCCTACCTTGCTCGTGGAGTTGTTTCACCATCTCTGCCTTCTTTTTGCCATCCAAACTGACCCTTTCACACTCAGGTAAAGGAATTAAATCCAAAGGAGAGGTGGGATTGAACCCATAAACAATTTCAAAGGGTGAAAACTTAGAAGCAGAATGCACAGCATGATTATATGCAAATTCACAATGTGGCAGATAGTCTTCCCAAGATTTCAGATTCTTTTTAATGAATGCACGCAAGAGTGTTCCTAGAGTTCTATTAACTACTTCAGTCTGTCCATCAGTTTGCGGATGACAAGTAGTGGAGAACAACAACTTAGTGCCTAGCTTAGACCAAAGAGTTTTCCAAAAATAACTAAGAAACTTAGTATCTCTATCAGAAACTATGGTCCTAGGCATGCCATGTAAACGCACAATCTCCTTAAAGAACAGATTAGCTACATGCAATGCATCATCAGTTTTGTGACATGCTATGAAATGTGCCATTTTTGAGAACCTGTCAACAACAACAAAGATAGAATCCTTCCCCGTCCTAGTTCTAGGCAATCCAACAATGAAATCCATAGATATGTCATTCCAAGGATGATAAGGAATAGGGAGAGGAGTATACAAACCGTGAGACTGAACCTTAGACTTAGCTTGCTTGCAAGTTGCGCATCTCTCACATAGTTTCTCCACATCACTTTTCATCCGAGGCCAAAAGAAATGATCCTGCAAGGTTTTAAGAGTCTTTGCAATACCAAAGTGACCCATGAGACTCCCACCATGTGATTCCCTAACAAACAAATCTCTCAAAGAGCAATTAGGCACACACAGTCCATTATCATAAAAGAGGAACCCATCATGTCTAAAATAATGTCCAGCAGCAAATTTCTCACAAGAGCTATAAGCTTCTTTAAAATCTGGATCAGATTCATACATCTCTTTAATCTGCTCAAAACCTAACAGCTTAGCATCAAGAGTGTTTAAGAGAACATACCTTCGAGATAGTGCATCAGCAACTATGTTTTCTTTACCTTGTTTGTACTTGATGACATAAGGAAAGGTTTCTATGAATTCTACCCATCTTGCGTGTCTCTTGCTGAGCTTGTTCTGTCCTTTCAAGTACTTGAGAGACTCATGATCCGTGTGTATCACAAACTCCTTGGGCCACAAGTAATGCTGCCAAGTCTGCAAAGCTCTCACCAAGGCATACAATTCCTTATCATAAGTTGCATAGTTGAGAGTGGCGCCTCCAAGTTTCTCACTGAAATAAGCTATGGGTCTCTTTTCCTGCATAAGAACAGCACCAATTCCAATTCCTGAGGCATCACATTCAATTTCAAAAGTTTTATTGAAATCAGGAAGTATAAGAAGAGGGGCATTAGTAAGCTTCTCTTTTAGGCATTGAAAGGCAAGTTCTTGTGCTTCTCCCCACTTGAATCCGACTTCTTTCTTGATTACTTCAGTCAAGGGAGATGCTATGGTGCTGAAGTCTTTCACAAAGCGCCTATAGAAACCAGCAAGTCCATGGAAGCTCCTCACTTCACTCACTGTCTTAGGAATTGGCCATTCTCGTATAGCTCTTACTTTCTCCGGATCAACTTTAACCCCATCTGCACCCACAATAAAGCCTAAAAAGACCAAGTGATCCGTTCCAAAAGTACACTTCTTAAGGTTAGCAAAAAGAGATTCTTTTCTAAGCACATCAAGAACAGCTCTAAGATGTTCTATATGATCATTAAAGCTCTTACTGTATACAAGGATGTCATCAAAGTATACCACAACAAATATGCCGATGAATGATCTAAGAACATGATTCATTAATCTCATGAATGTACTAGGTGCATTGGTTAATCCAAATGGCATGACTAACCACTCATATAGACCATGTTTAGTTTTGAATGCAGTTTTCCATTCATCTCCTTCTTTCATCCTAATCTGATGGTATCCACTTTTCAAATCAATCTTAGAAAATATGCAAGAACCATGCAATTCATCAAGCATATCATCTAATCTAGGAATAGGATGGCGATACTTTACAGTGATATTGTTGATGGCTCTGCAATCAACACACATGCGCCAGCTCCCATCTTTCTTGGGCACAAGTAGCACTGGAACAGCACAAGGACTCATGCTCTCTCGGATATGCCCTTTCTCCATCAGTTCCTCCACTTGCCTTTGTAGTTCTTTGGTCTCCACCGGATTGGTTCTGTATGCTGGCCTATTGGGAAGTGTAGAACCGGGCACAAAATCAATTTGGTGCTCAATCCCTCGCACTGGTGGTAGTCCATTGGGACTATCTTCTGGAAAAACATCTTGATATTCCTGTAAAAGATTGACAAGTTCACTCGGATACTCCGGTGCAATGTTAGTAGTAGTCAAGAGGGATTCCTTATAGATAAACAAAAGAATAGGAAGGTTAGAGCAGAGAGATCTTTTAACATCACCAGACTTGGCATAGAAGTTTAGTTGCTTTGTTGATTCAGCGGGAAGATCTATCTCTTTCTTCTTTTGTAGCTGAAGCTGATCAACCTGAACTTCCTTAGGAGTCATAGGCACAAGAACTGTCTTTCTCCCTTTAAACTCAAAGGTGTGCTTGTTGGCATACCCATCATGTATCACACGTCTATCTGATTGCCACGGCCTTCCAAGGAGAATGTGTCCAGCTTCCATAGGCAACACATCACAAAGAATCTCATCTTCATATTTACCAATGGCTAAGGGAACCATAACCTGAGTAGATACTCTCATCTCGCCCTCTTCATTGAGCCATTGGAGCCTATATGGTTTAGGATGCTTCTGGACCTTCAAACCCAACTTTTTAACCATAGTCGCACTCGCAACGTTGACACAACTGCCTCCATCCACAATAAGACTACAGACCTTTCCTTGCACTAGACATCTAGTATAGAAGAGATTCTCTCTTTGCTCCATTTCTTCGGTCTTGCTTTGAAGACTCAAGGTTCTTCTAGCAACTAGCAACCTTCCAGCGACCGGGTTGGCAACATACTCCTCTTCTGAACTGTGATCTTCTTCGGCCTCTGTTTCCTCATCAGCAGATTCATACTCTCCATTGGCATGAAGGATCATCACACGTTTGTTAGTACACTCATTAGCATAGTGCCCACGTCCTTGGCACTTAAAACACTTCACATCTCTTGTACGCGAGCTTGTAGCTTCCACTTTCCCCTTATCTTTGTTGTAGATGCTACTAGACTTGGCTTCTTCTTTTGGCTGTGGCTTGCTCTCCTTTTGATAGCTCGGTTTATCTTCCTTAGAGGTCTGGTATCTATTGGAACCATAGCTGCCACGCGCATGACTTCTTCTCTTAACTTGTTTCTCCACCAAGATAGCTTTGTGTAGCATCTCCTCTATTTCCAAGTAGTGTTGCATCTCCACTCTATCTTGTATTTCACGGTTGAGTCCACCAAGAAACCGTGCCATGGTAGCTTCACTGTCCTCAGATACACAAGCTCTTAGCATAAGCAACTCCATCTCTTGAAAGTATTCTTCCTCTACAGACTTTGTTCCTTGTGTGAGCAGTCTCAGCTTTTGATGGAGATCACGGTGATAATGACTTGGTACAAACCTCTTGCGCATCACAGCTTTCATCTCTGCCCATGTTTCAATGGGAAATTCACCATTGCGCCTCTTGTTTGTAACCAACTGATCCCACCAGCTCAATGCATAGTCATTGAACTCGGTAGCAGCTACTTGAATCTTCTTAGTCTCTGAGTAATGCTGACAGTTGAAAACGAGTTCGATCTTCTTCTCCCACTCAAGATAGGCATCTGGATCAGCTTTACCATGGAAAGGAGGGATCTTAAGCTTTAACCCTGATAGCTCATTGCGTCTATGCCTCCGGCCCTCATGATCACGTCGAGATCTTCTACTGCTACGTCTTGAACCGGAGCTATGGCTACTTCTCTCATAGAAGTTATCAGTCTCTTCTGATCCAGCATGCTCACGCTGACCTTGTCTGTTTCTTCTTGGCTCATGTCTTGAACCAGATGCTTGTCCTTGCCCATCATGCGGTCTCTGATCATACTTCTCTTCCAGTAACTTCACCATCGCTTCCATCACTTGTTTGGTGATTGCTTCTTGCAGCAATCTATTCCTTCGCACAAAGGTTTCATCATCTTCCTCAGACCCCATTGCTTCCTGATACACGAAAAACTTGAACCAGTAAGTAGTTCAAAAGAATTCAGAACTCAAGATTCAAATAAGGAAACAAAGTTTTTCAAACAAAGCGGCAAATGAAGATACTTGATCAACACGCGACGATTTGAATTCTATCTTTTCGAAATTGAAACAATAACAGATCAGATTCAACGGATGATGAAATGAGATAATCAAATCCTGATCTATGATCTTAACAACAGATCGAGTCACACAATCACAAGAAACTTTTGGATCAAGCAAATCGATAACGTAATCGACAAGAATGTGAAAAGGTTTTTTGTTCAAAACTCGATCGAAATTCTTAGATCTAACAATATGAGGCACGAAACAATCAGATCTATCAATCCTCTCAATGATACTAATCAGATCGAGTGAGAAACAACACGCAAAACCCAAATGATCAATGATATAACACGATGAACACAGATCTAATGAAATCGCAAAAGAGAAATCGAAAACTCCCCTTCCAGAGTGCTCTGATACCACTTAATGAGATCCTAGGACCCTTCTCTGGATGGTTTGGATAGATCCTTGCATAAACGAATCAAAGACTCGAGTTTATCAAGGCTGTGGAT
>NW_022610941.1:7500-12500 GCF_000309985.2 Brassica rapa
ACTTGTGATCCTTGCGTCTTTGCATAGTTTATGCATTGTTCGCAAAGGTGAATAAGCTGTTTGCTGAGATCTCGGTTGCTGTTGTAAAAGAAGGGTTTGAGACTGAATATTTCGTGTGTATTATTAATCATAAAGGGGGTTCCTTATATAAGGATCACAAGATAGAGATAAATGGAAAGAGCACTTATCATAATCCTACATGAAATAGGAAATCTACTAATACATAAAAGGTGTTATGAACATGTGTGGATTGCCATTAACCAAGACAAGAAGAGAAGGCCCATCAGGCCACGACCAGGCCCAACCGCGGCCGTGTCCAAGAGGAGAGAGAGAGAGCCGACTTCAGGAGAGAGATAGGCGGCCACAAGCTTAGAGAGAGAAAAAGGAAACCGTCTTTCCTTTTCCTTGTACTTGTTATCTTTCCATTTATGTATTTAGTAGTTATCCTAAATCTAGTAGGATTAGGATATGTATACTTTCCTTTTATCTCTATCTTGTAATCCTTATATAAGGAACCCCTTTTGATGATTAATAATACACAGAACAATTACACACGAATTCTCTATTGTTCACAACACGTTATCAGCACGATAGTCTCTAGACCCTGAGACAAAACCATAAACCAAAATCCGTCACACATAAACCCTAAATCAGGCGGAACTTCAAATTGATCGATCTCTCCAACCCCAACGAACCAGACGACGCGCCACATATCAAATTGAAGCTCTTGACGAGACGAATCCATCAGCGCAAACAGTTCGTCGATCCGATCTCCGATGTAATCTAATACCCCTTGTTTTGTTTCATGAGCTGAGAGGAGTTGGTGCAAAGATCTAAACCCGACGAACCCTAATTCGTCCTAGCTCGCGTTCCAGCTCGTCAGCATCTGATCAGCTCCAGCCATAAGGTGTTCCTGATCCTAGACGACCTCAGCTTCCAGTTCATATCACAGCCAGCTCGAGTTCCCAATCAACCAGCTTGCAAAGGAAGCAACTCGCGACCCGATAGGAGGCAGCGTCCGTCCAGCTCGCGTTCGAGGTTTATCAGCCCATCTTGGTGGTCTGGTTCAACCCTTCAAACAGAGGTATACCGTGATCTGAGAACCTAGAAAGAACAAACCCTAAAATCCTAATCCATGATTATGGACTCCCTTTGTTCTTGATGAAACCCTAAATTGATATAACCTAAAATTGATCATCTCATAAATCAATAGATTAAAATCGATTCCCTATAACATGTTTGATTGTTTGATTGTTTCTGATTTGAATTAAAGAAACACTAAATTTGGAATCGTAATCCTAGAAACCCTAAAACCCTAAAATCGGTTTTCATTGAGGTTTCTAAATTAAGTTATTGATTGATGATCTGAGATATTAGGATTGTTTGATAAATTGATTGATAGATCTAATCTCTAAATTCGAAATCCTTAAAGCCTTGAAACTCTTAATCGGCTACTTGAAAGTTTTAAGATCCTAAATCTCGTTTTGATTTCCTAAAGGTTTTGAAATCTTAAATCTAATAAAAGTCTTAAAAGATTGAAAGTTTAAAAATGGTTTTTGAATGAGAGTTAGGTTGCTAGATTGATTGATTCTAAAATCTAGTTGAAACATTACCAACCTTGAAAATGGTAAACTTGATATGTATTGTGTGGCATTGTGTTTTGTTATGAATCATATTAGACAACCATAAGGTCTAATGCATTGCACACACACGTGGCCTTGTGCCCTTGATTAAGATTAAAGCCGTTTGGCTTAGTGCATATCTATGTAGACATATGGCCAAGCATCCGGATGGTTATAGAAACCAGATTGCATAATGAACCAATCTCTAAGATTGCTGTATCACACTAACATGGCTGTGTGACCTGACTCACACCATGATCGATTGTTTTCATAGATGCGTAAGAACTTGTTTGTGGCCGAGCTTGCTATATCATGCGGCTGCATGAGCCACATTGTGAACCTAAATTTTAAATGACAATGTGACTCAGATATCGAAAAGGGATTTGGTGATACAATCACCAAGGAAAACAATGAGAATGAATTGGTACAGGATTCCATCATCTCATTGAAGGTCTAAAAGATCAGTACATCACTATGGAAAATCCACTAGATTTTGGGGATGCTTTACAGCATAGAAATTACCACCAGAAAACGGTGTTGCTTCCAAAGACTAGAAATGACTGGAAGAATCTAAGATTCTGGGATTACAAAGTCATGGATGAGTACAACTCAGTCTTGTTTAAGACAGTCTCAATGCTGAGACTTTGTGGTGAAGTAGTAACCAAGAAAGAGTTACTAGAGAAGACCTATTCCACATTCCATGTGTCGAAAGTCATACTGCAACAGTATAGAATAAAAGGCTTCACCACTTATACTGACCTGATTGCATGACTGCTTCTGGCAGAGACCAAATTTCAATACGACTAGTCTTATTGCTTTATGATTGCAATTGTGTTTTAACCTAAGGATCATTCACGATTTTTATATACAAAGGAATTAGTCTTGA
This sequence comes from Brassica rapa, assembly GCF_000309985.2. Classification (NCBI taxonomy): domain Eukaryota; kingdom Viridiplantae; phylum Streptophyta; class Magnoliopsida; order Brassicales; family Brassicaceae; genus Brassica; species Brassica rapa. The sequence continues at coordinate 10,009 of NW_022610941.1, forward strand.
GTTTATTAAATCTTGCCTGATCTTACTTAAACATATGAATGTTTTAAAGTATTGCCTAAAGGGCATAAAACCGAGTAAGAAATCATGAATGGGTATAGTAAGCATAGTAAAGAAACTATGGCTAAGGCATTTTGCCTCAAAGGCATTATATACACCCAAAGAAAACGTGGTCCATTGAAGTTATAATGAATGGTTTCCAAATAAGAAACAATGGGCAAGAATGGAAACAAAGTTCCTTCAGATCTTTAAGAATAAAACGCCTAAGACCTTATTTATCATTCTATACATGTAAATTCATTATGTCCCCAAGCATATAGGTAATGGCCGAACCTCTTATAGGTAATGGCCTCTCTGGCCGGTTATGGCCTTTGCGGCCAGGCCGTTGTCTCTCATGGTCTCTTCGGCCTCTTTGGCCGAGTCATGGACTGTGTGCGGTCAAGCCTGCACTATTCAGACAAGTCACGACCAAGTCATGGCCAAGTCGTGGCCAAGCTGTTTATAGGTGATAGCCTCTTTGGTTTGGCCGTTTGTATCATGGCCTTTCTTTGGCCGGGTAATGGCCCTTTATGGCTGATTAATGGCCGAGCCATATAACATGGTCTTAGACCATAGTACACGAACTTGTAGTATTGATCATGGGTTTATCTTCTCTCCCCCTCATGACCATACTATAAGGTCGTGGTGCTTTGGGATAATTAAGCCTAATGAGTGTCCCTATGTGTACATGTTTCACAACGTGAGATCTTTACGGGATAACTCGGTGCCTTTATAATTTCTTTGCATCAAGTTTAAACTTTAGGATGGCTAATCCTATCTTGCCATATAGTGTAATTTCGTGGGATATATCATTATAATCACTACTTCTCTTGCCTCGTTTATCATACTGATCCTTAGCATAGTGTAAATCAGTAGAGATCATAGGTATAATATCGATCACTTTCTTATAAGGTCTTAGGCGATTTTTCTTTCAAAATCTGAAGGAACTTGTTTCCTTTCTTGCCCATTGTTTCTATTTGGAAACCATTATAACTCAATGGGTCATACATTCTTTGGGTGTATATAATGCCTTATAGGCAAATGCCTTAGCCATAGTTTTCTTACTAGGCTTTCTATACCATTCATGATTACTCGGTTTTTATGCCTTTTAGACAACTCTATAAAACATTCATATGTTAAAGTAAGATCAGGCAAGATTCAATAAACTTAAGACTAATTCCTTTGTATATAAAATCGTGAATGATCCTTAGGTTAAAACACAATTGCAATCATAAAGCAATAAGACTAGTCGTATCGAAAATTTGGTCTATGCAAGAAGCAGTCATGCGATTAGATCAGTATAAGTGGCGAAGCCTTTTATTCTATACTGTTGTTGCAGTATGACTTTCAACACATGGAATGTGGAATAGGTCTTCTCTAGTAACTCTTTCTTGGTTACTACTTCTCCACAAAGTCTCAGCACCGAGACTGTCTTAAACAAGACTGAGTTGTACTCATCCATGACTTTGTAATCCAAGAATCTTAGATTCTTCTAGTCATTTCTAGCCTTTGGAAGCAACACCGTTTTCTGGTGGTAATTTCTATGCTGTAAAGCATCTCCAAAGTCTAGTGGATTTTCCATAGTGATGTACTGATCTTTTAGACCTTCAATGAGATGATGGAATCCTGTACCAATTCATTCTCATTGTTTTCCTTGGTGATTATATCACCAAATCCCTTTTCGATATCTGAGTCACATTGTCATTTAAAATTTAGGTTCACAATGTGGCTCATGCAGCCGCATGATATAGCAAGCTCGGCCACAAACAAGTTCTTACGCATCTATGAAAACAATCGATCATGGTGTGAGTCCGATCACACGGCCATGTTAGTGTGATACAGCAATCTTAGAGATTGGTTCATTATGCAATCCGGTTTCTATAATCATCCGGATGCTTGGCCATATGTCTACATAGATATGCACTAAGCCAAACGGCTTTAATCTTAATCAAGGGCACAAGGCCACGTGTGTGTGCAATGCACTAGACCTTATGGTCGTCCAATATGATTCATAACAAAACACAATGCCACACAATACATATCAAGTTTACCAATTTCAAGGTTGGTAATGTTTCAACTAGATTTTAGAATCAATCAATCTAGCAACCTAACTCTCATTCAAAAACCATTTTTAAACTTTCAATCTTTTAAGACTTTTATTAGATTTAATATTTCAAAACCTTTAGGAAATCAAAACGAGATTTAGGATCTTAAAACTTTCAAGTAACCGATTAAGGGTTTCAAGGCTTTAAGGATTTCAAATTTTGAGATTAGATCTATCAATCAATTTATCAAACAATCCTAATATCTCAGATCATCAATCAATAACTTAATTTAGAAACCTCAATGAAAACCGATTTTAGGGTTTTAGGGTTTCTAGGATTACGATTCCAAATTTAGTGTTTCTTTATTTCAAATCAGAAACAATCAAACAATCAAACATGTTCTAGGGAATC